>NC_041390.1:539380163-539388045 GCF_002162155.2 Triticum dicoccoides
AGTCAGACGGCCGAGGCTCCGGTCCGTGACAAGGAGTTCGGTTCTTTGAGAGGAGCGCGCAGGACTTGGGTCCCTCGAAACGTTGAGCGCGAGCGAAACACCCACTGGGCCAGCTGGCGGCAATCCGGCGAAGCCAGTTGGCGAGCAGCCGGTCGTGCGGCTGTTCATTTGGTGAATGGTGGGCCAGGTTGATCGACCCGGCAGCCTTTGACTTAGTGTATGAAGCATAAAGGAGCTTTGGCCCGTTGTGCTTGCCAGCCGACAGCCAAAGCTGGATCTGTGGCTTTAGGGCAAAGTGGGGGACCGCGGCATCCTAACTTTATCAGGAATCACCAAGGTGGCGGGCTGGCGACCGAGCCGGCCAGTCCCCGAGCCCCCAGGTCGAGCGAGTCGGACCGGTGGCCGGGTTCAGTGGTATAGTGATGCAAGAAAATAGGGACACAATAAATTGGTCGACAAAAGGCAGCCCCCGAGTCTCGTTCGGGGACCCCATGGTTCCATGCGTTTACAAAAGGCGATGATACATACGCTCGTGCGGCTAACTGTAAAACGGGCGGAGGAGTTCCGCGTTCCACGGCCGGGTCGTTTCTTCACCGGCGGTGTCCTTCTTGCGCTTCCTTGACTTGCGTGCGTCGATGAGGTAGTAGGCGTTGGTGTCGCGCAAGGCCTTGCTCATGATGAATGGGCCCTCCCATGGAGGGGACAGTTTGTGCTGGCCTGCCTGCTCTTGGACGAGTCGGAGGACGAGGTCGCCCTCGCGAAACGCGAGGGGCTTGATCTTCCTGCTGTGGTAGTGCCTCAGGCCTTGCTGGTAGATGGTCGAGCGACTGAGCGCCAAGAGGCGTGCTTCTTCGAGCAGGTCGACGCCATCTTCGCGGGTTTCTCTGGCTTCGGCTTCGGTATACATCGCGACGCGCGGCGAGTCGAACTCGACGTCGGTCGGGATGACGGCTTCGGCTCCGTAGACGAGGAAGACGGGGTGAACCCGGTCGACCGATTCGGCGTGGTGCGTAGACTCCAGAGAACGGCTGGCAACTCGTCAAGCCAGCTGCCGGGTGAGCGGATGAGTGGCTCGACGAGTCGCGGCTTGACGCCGGACAGGATGAGTCCATTGGCCCGCTCGACCTGCCCGTTGGACTGCGGATGCGCAACGGAGGCCAGGTCGAGGCGGATGCCGGAGACGGAGCAGTATTGCTCGAGCGCGCCCTTGGCGAAGTTGGTGTCGTTGTCGGTGATGATGCTGTTCGGCATGCCGTAGCGCACCGCTATGTCCTTGATGAACCGAACGGCTGTTGGCCCGTCCAGTTTCTTGATTGGTCTTGCCTCGATCCACTTGGTGAATTTGTCCACTGCCACCAGCAAGTGCGTCATGCCGCCTTGAGCGGTTTTGAAGGGTCCAACCATGTCGAGTCCCCAGACCGCGAAGGGCCAGGCAATCGGTATGGTGCGGAGTGCTGACGCCGGCTGGTGGCTGCGTTTGCTGAAGCGCTGGCATCCCTCACACTTGAGGACGAGCGACTCGGCATCTTGGAGGGCCGTGGGCCAGTAGAAACCGTGGCGGAACGCCTTGGCCACCAGGGATCGTGATGCGGCGTGGTGCCCGCACTCGCCCTGATGTATGTCGAGCAGGATGTCGATGCCCCGTTCCTGCTCGACGCAGCGCTGGAACACGCCGGTGGAGCTGCGCTTGACGAGCTCGTTGTTGATGATGTTGTAGGCGGACGCCCGGCGCTGCACTTGCCGAGCCTCGGTCTCGTCCATGGGGAGAACCCCGTTCTCCAAAAATTCTGATATTGGGAGGGCCCAAGATGGAGTCGTAACCACGGCGAAGACGGCCACCAGGGTGGGTTCCGAGTCGGCAGCCCCCGAGCCGGGTTGAGCAGCCCCCGGGTCGGGGATGACGACGGCCGGGTCCGGGACGATGGTGGCCGAGTCGAGCTCAGCAGCCCCTGGGCCGGGTTCAGCAGTCCCCGGGCCGGGTTGAGGTGCGGCCGGGTCGTCTGGAACGTGGATGGACTCGGAGTCCGGCGATGGCTTGACGAACGGCTTGCGCAGGTGCTCGAGGGAGACGCCGGACGGGATGGCTTGTCACGACGAGGCGATCTTGGCGAGCATGTCGATTGCTTCGTTCTCCGCGCGCGGGATGTGGAGGAACTCGCAGCCCTCGAAGGATTCGGACAACTTCTGGACGAGGAAGCGGTAGCTTGCCATGTTGGAGTCGCGGGCGTCTCATTCGCCGGAGCACTGCTGCACCACCAGGTCCGAGTCACCATAGCACAGGATGCGTCGAATGCCGAGTTCCTTGACAAGCCAGAGGCCGTGCACAAGGGCTTCGTACTCGGCGACGTTGTTGGAGGCGGCGAAGTGGATCTGGAGCGCGTAGCGGAGCCGGTCACCCTTCGGGGACGACAGTACGATGCCGACCCCCAAGCCGAGTCGCATCTTGGACCCGTCGAAGTGCATGGGCCAATGCGTCGAATCGGGAGGCGGCGGCAAGTACTGGGTCTCGGTCCAGTCGACGAGGAAGTCGGCCAGGGCTTGAGACTTGATCGCGGTGCGGGGCTCGTAGAGGATGGTGTGGCCGGCTAGCTGGATCGCCCACTTGGCAGCCCGGCCAGAGGCGTCCCGGCATCCGATGATTTCTCCGATAGGCGCCGTGCTGACCATGGTGACAACATGCTCTTGGAAATACTGCTTCAGCTTCTTGGCGGTGAAGTACACGCCGTAACACAACTTCTGGTAGTGCGGGTAGTTCTGCTTGGAGATGGAGAGCACCTCGCTCAGGTAGTAGACCGGGCGCTGGACGGATTGGATCTTGTCCTTCTCTGGTCGATCGACCACCAGCACCGTGCTGACCGCCCGCGAGGTCGCGGCTATGTAGAGCAACAGCGGCTCCTTGTCGGTCAGCGCGGCCAGGACTGGTGCGGTGGAGAGCATGCGCTTGAGGTCTTGGAAGGCCTCATCTGCCTTGCCGTTCCATTCGAACAGGCTTGTCTTCTTCATCAGATGGTACAGGGGTAGCGCCCTCTCGCCCAGCCGGCTTAGAAACCGGCTGACCGAGGCCAAGCATCCGGTGAACTTCTGGACATTGCGTAGCCGAGCCGGCTTGCGCATGCGCTCGATGGCCTTGATCTTCTCCGGGTTCGCCTCAATGCCGCGTTCCGAGACGAGGAAGCCGAGTAGCTTTCCGGTCGGGACGCCGAAGACGCATTTTTCCGGGTTAAGCTTGACCTTGTATTCGCGGAGGTCGGTGAAGGTTTCCTTCAAATCGTCGAGGAGCGTGAGGTGCTGCTTGGTCTTCACCATGATGTCGTCCACGTATACATGGATATTGCGGCCGAGTTGCGACAGCAGACATTTCTGCATGCAGCGCTGGAAGGTGGCGTCGGCGTTCTTCAAGCCGAACGACATGGTGATGTAGCAATACGCCCCAAAGGGCGTGATGAAGGACGTCTTCAGGGCATCGGCCGAGTCCAGCTTGATCTGGTGGTAGCAGGAGTAAGCGTCCAGGAAGGACAGGAGCTCACACCCGGTGGTCGAGTCGATGACTTGGTCGATCCGCTGGAGGGCGAACGAATCCTTGAGACAGGCCTTGTTGAGGCTGGTGTAGTCGATACACATGTGCCAGGTCTTGTTCTTCTTCAGGACGAGGACTGGATTGGCCAGCCACTCGGGGTGAAACACTTCCATTATGAAGCCGGCCGCCAAAAGCTTGGCGACCTCTTCACCAATGGTTCTTCTCTTCTCTTCGGAAAATCATCGTAGGGGTTGACGGACAGGCTTGGCGTCCTTGCGGACGTGAAGTTTGTGCTCGGCGTACTTCCTCGGGATACCCGGCATGTCCTTGGGGGTCCATGCGAAGATATCCCGATTCTCACGGAGGAAGTCGACGAGCTCGCCTTCCTATTTGTTGTCGAGGCGGGCGCTTATGACAACGTACTTGCTGCAGCTGGGGTCTTCTGGGTTGAGCTTCACTTTCTTGGTCTCCTTGGAGGGCTTGAAGGCGGCCTCGTCGGTCAGGTCCGGGGTCGGGATCGACGCGGCGGAGGCCTCGCCTGCCAGGGCGACGATCCAGTCGAGATGGCGCCGCTCCTCGGCGATGACCAGCGACTCGGCCAACTTGGCGCCGTCTCGGGCGCACTCCAGGGACTTGCGGTAATCGCCGGTGATGGTGATGAGGCCCCGGCATCTTCATCTTCAGGTACGCGTAGTGGGGAACTGCCATGAACTTGGCGAGCGCGTGCCGGCCCAGCAACGCGTGATACGCGCTGGACAGGTCCACCACCTCGAACCAGATCGGTTCGCACCGGAAGTGGTTGATGTCACCGAACAGGACATCTAGCCGGACCCGGCCAATGGGGGAGCAGGAGAGGCCGGGCACGATGCCGTGGAAGATCGTTCGGGTCGGCTCCAGGTCCTCGGCCTTGAGGCCGAGCTCGGTCATCGTGTCACGGTAGAGGATGTTCATGCTGCTGCCACCATCGAAGAGGACTCGGGAGAACTTGCATGTGCGCCGCGTGACGATGGTGGGGTTGAGAATGAGGGCGTAACCACCCGGACTCGGCATGACTGCCGGGTGATTGTTGTTGCCGGCTGCTTTCGCCGGCCGGCTTTGGAAGGGGAACCGGCTTCGCCTTGCCGGCTTCATCCAGCGCCACCTGGATCTTCATCGCGGAGTCGGCGTTGGCGTACTTGTCCGCCGTCACCATGAGCGCGGCCATGGTGGCCGGCTCGGAGCGTAAGAGCTTGTGCTTGAGGAGGGTGCCGTCTCGGCACCCGCTGACGAAGTACTAGATCGCTTGGACTTCATGGACGCCCTCGCAGCTGTTCCGGAGCTCGGTCCAGCGTGCGAGGTACTCGCGACCGGTCTCCGTAGGCCCTTGCACGCACATGGTGAGCTAGCTAGGGCAGCCGGGTCGCTTGTAGGTCCCCGTGAAGTTGCGGACGAAGGCTTCCTCGAAGTCCACCCACGTGTTGATGCTGCCCATCGGCAGGCTGTTCAACCATGTGCGGGCCGACCTTTGGAGCATGAGCGGTGCGTAGCGCACGGCGAGACGAAGATTGGCACCGGTGATGCCAATAGCCGTGGTGTAGTCGGTGAGCCAGTCTTCTGGCTTCACTGACCCGTTGTACTTGGGGGTGTCGCGGGGGAGCATGAATCCTTTGGGGAAGGGCTCCTCCCGGATGCGCCGGCTGAAGCACGCCGGCCCGATAGCGCCGCTCTCCTCCACTTCCAGGGAGTGAGCGAGCCGATCGAGGCGGTGGCGAGCGTCGGCGTCGTCGATGGCGCGCGGGCCGAGTCGACTTGCGGCCAGGCCTCGGGGGCCGGGTCGGTTGGAGCCGGACGCCGGCCATGCGGGCCAGGTCCGCGCTGGATCTCTAGGGCGGGCTCATCGCCCAATCCGCCGGCGGCTGTAGCGGCCGGGTCGCGCCGAGTCCGGGTTATGCCGGAGTGCGCCTCGCCGGGCGGCGAGGAAGCGGTGTGCAGAAGTTCGTCGGACCCGCCAAGGCGGGCGAAGCCGGATCCCGCCGACTTGGCGAGCTGATTGAGGCGGTCCTGCTGGGCGTTGGCGGCGTGGAGGAGTTCGCGCATCCGCCCGATGCGCTCTTTCAGCTCCTCACCCGCGAGCTGGTCCAGGCCGGCTGCGGCTGCCTGGGCAGCGCGCATGTTCTTCGCTGGGGTCTCGTAGACGGTTGGGACGGTGCCGAGGGCCCAGCCGATCACTCCTCCCCGGGCACGCACATCGGCGACCCGGCTTGGCCCGGCCGTGGCGGGCGTGAACCCGTAGGCGGCATCGCGCTCCAGCTGAGCGGCGTCCAGGCGGCGCTGAGTGGCGGCGAGCGTCTCGGACAGGTCCAGCATCTGCTGGCGCCTTTCCTCGAGCTGGGTTCGGGCCTCAGCGACGTTGGTGGCGTCGACGTCGGTGCCGATGGGGATGCGGAGGCTCTGCATCGCGGCGCGCAACGAATCGGACGGCTCGATCTAATCCGCTGCGGCCCTGGCTTCGGCAGCCTTCCTCGTCTTGCTCGACGAGGAGGAGGCGCTGTCGCCGGTGACGAAGACCTCCACATGGACGTCCATTGCCCCGGCGAAAGTGCCGCCGCCGAGGGAGAGGGGAGAGTCGGAGTAGCTGAGCACCTCGCTGGGGTACTTGTCGGCCGCGAACGCATCGGAGATACGCAAAGCGGCGAAGGAGGCGGCAAGCGCGCCGACGACGTCGTCCGCTAGCGCGACGGACTCGTCGGTGTAGGAGAAGGGCCCCGTCTGAAGCATGCTCCCGGCCAACTCCTCAAGCTGCCCCACGGTGGGCGCCAACTGTCGTGGTGGGCGCACGGCAGATGCCAAGGGATGGCTAAAGAGAGGAGGAGGCTCGAGGGCGCTGGTGGACTCCAGAAGCGAGGTTGGCATGAGCGGGCGCGGGACGCCGGACATACCCAGGTTCGAGGCTCTCCGGAGAGATAATACCCCTAGTCCTGCCGAGTGTAGTTGGATGATCGATAATACAATGTTGCTCCTGGAGCTGTATGGAGGAGGAAGGAAGCTGGCCAAGGCTTGGGCTGCTCCTTCTCTCCGGTGTTGTTGTTTTGTGGCTAGTCCTATGCTTACTTGCTCTTCTCTCGTATGTGTTTTCTGTTTGCCCTCTCGCTCGTCTCCCATGATCATGGGCTCCCGGGGGTTTTATAGTCCAACCCCCTAGGGACCCCCGGGGGTACAATGGTAATGTTACAAGTCGGTGGGTCCGTATTGTCGGTGTCCGGGAACCCGGGCTGGGTCCCGCTGAGGGCTTGTGGTTCGCCGGGTTCCCCTAGGTGCGGGCCCCGCATGCCTAAGGGGACTGTGCGTCGTCTTGTCGATCGTCAGGGCGTAGCCGAGTCAAGTCACGTACGGTGCTCTCCGTCAGGTGGCCGCTTGCTGTCGTCAGCGGTGGAGGCGAGGGCACTGTAGCCACGCCGGCCCTAGTCAGCGGGTAGGTGAGGGGCACTGTTGCCACGTTCCTGCTGACCAGAGGCATGGGCGGGGCACTGTTGCCTCGGTCATCGTTGATTGAAGTCTCGTCCCCATCATACGGCCTGGATGGGACGGGAGTTGACCCGCGGCTGGATTGCGTAGCACGCAACGGGTGGTGCTGGCTTGTCGAGGAGGCTTTGGCCGTGCCGGGTTCGGCTGTCTTGCGCTAGTTGTTGGGGCCGAGTCGACGTGTCTTGCCGGGTCGGCTAGTCTGGCCGGCTTGCGGGGCTTGGCCGGGTCGAGCGACCCGGCCAAGCGCGTGCCGGTGTGGAGGGACGGTGCCAACCCCGTTGTTTTTTGAACAGGATCCGGGTTCCGTTGCCTGCCCGGGGTCCATCCCCCGACAAGACTTCCCCGCACTTCACATTTTTTGCAAGCAAACTGCCAACGGATATATATATATAAGGAGATCCTCTGTAGTTTTCCACTTTCCCCATCCCAGTCTAATCTTCTCCCATCTCCCGATGAAGGTGTATAAGATTTGGGAGAAAACAACGGCAATGACCCGAGAGCTCCCCTCTACAGCCATCCGCGAGCCCCTGACAGCTTACGATGCCCTCCGCACCCACACATCATCCCAGGCTTAGGGTCACATGCCCCCCGCCTGCTCACGAGCCATCTCTCAATGACTGGTGGCAATCCGCAAGGCAGCTCGCGCCCAAGCCCATGCGCAAAGGCCTCGCATCTGCGATCCTGCTCGTCCCTTGGATGCTATGGAAGCACCGCAATGACTGCGTTTTCAACCAAGGCCGCCCCCTGGTTGCTGACCTGCTCACAAAGATCAAGGAGGAGGCCGCCGCTGGCGGGTTAGGGCTTAGAGCTATCATCCCGCAAACCTGGGACGTCCATTGACTACCATCCCGAGCTGTAACC
>NC_041390.1:539388180-539402439 GCF_002162155.2 Triticum dicoccoides
CAATGAAACGCAAGCTCTTTTGCATTTTCTCGAAAAAAGTTCCGCGCCCTCCACAGAGCTGGAGCTCAACCACTGGTGACCGCCAGCCAGATCTCTGACCCCGTACGGTGGTGCCCTTGTGCTTCCCTCCTATATACAGCAGGGTACTCTATGTCTATTCCTACGACACTTTGATAATAGTAATGTGTTACCAAAAGGCATCCGCATGCTGCCCTCTGTTACTCTTTTTTTTCGAAACGGAGGCAAAAGTTTTGCCTCATCGATTAATTAAGAAGAAGAGAATTGCCCAGTTAATTTACGAAAAACCGAGCGAAAACCAATACAAACGGAGCACATACTAACTACTCACACGGCAAGAAACCCCACAACAACACAGGTGAACCCCCCAGTCTCTTCGAATACACAACATCCACAGAACCCGACATTGCTACTACACCAAGAGACCGCTGACAAGAACACCTGGACACAAGGCATCTGATACCTCTCAAGGACGGGCCGAGAGATCTGTTACTCTTTTAATGACTAATACAAAAATTGTAACGTGTTACCATATCCATGCATTAAACAACTTGTGCATGCTTTAAAAACTGCAAATAGAACAAAAAGTGTCTGGTTTTCAACCCTCAACTCTAGCTAGAGTCTACTTATCAACCCTAAACTCGAAAACCATTCTATTAGATTAGCTGCTTTCAATATTTGACCATGAACAGCTATCTAACAACTGGGAAACAGTCAGTTGGTAACTAAATAGTGGTTATCGAACTAATGATGTAACAGAAATATGGGATTCAAACCTAATCTTTTAAGAGGACTTACCACAAGACGTAAAGCATAAGGATCATCATCCCTGTCAATAAGAGCTAGCAGCACAATGTCCAGTGGAACTAACTCATGTGTCCAGACAAAGAATGCAAGATTTGTGATTGCTTTGGAAAGTAAATCCTGCAAAAAAAATAAGCGACCAGAAAAATTTAGACGCAAGCTACTAGAAAAGGAAAACCACAAAAAACAAAAAGGCAAAGAGACAACTTTTGTAAAAAAAAAAAAATTCTTGTGTCACCTGCACTAGATGCCCCCGTTGAAGCTCAAGCTGGATATGATGCAGAAGAACATCAACCATTGTATAAATATTTGCCGTAACTTCTTCAGGTGAAAACTCTCTCAAGACACGAGCCTGCGATAAGATCAAGCAGCGCATGTATAGAGTAACTGACAACCATCGTATGGAAGTAATCACAGAAAATAAAATCATACAAGATTTGCGCTGTTGATCTCAGGATGTCCATTCATTAGCATCCAAGCACCAGCGCATAGATATCGACGATGCTGAGGAAAACTATGGCTCAAATAAGTCATGACATAGTTCGGCTCAGCGGATGGTGACAGTAGCTGGTTGCATTGATTGATAACAGTAGTTTCTGCCTGAAATGAGAGTATTGTCAAAATTAAAGGTGAAGAACAATGTGGCCCAGGCGCCCGGCACAATAATCTCAAAAATATATGATAGCAAGTTAAAGAAACCAATCCAAGACCTTTGGCAATATTATACTATTATACATGGCCGGAACAAGCATGTGGAAATGCTGCATTTTCAGGTCACAGAAACCATATTTATTCAACTTAACCATAAAGTAGCAAAATGTGAATATGTGATAATATCACTCTGGTGGTATATATTTAATGGCATTTTCTAATGCTAATAGTACATAAATGGTGCACATACAATTGATACATTCTCCAGCAAACTATCCACAAATAAGAAGAGCAGTTATTACAAGCTAAAAAAGATATAGCAAACAGAAGCGTAACTAATCAATCCTCGACAAAAATGAGCTACAAATTACCCAAGATGGTGATCAGTAGATGCATACGGATATAAATGGCCAAACATGTGTCCCCAAAAAATGATACCTGCTGCCATGCTTGGATAGCTTGTCCCCTCTTATCCGCCCTAACCGTTAAAAAGTCACGAATAAGGGGAGGAAAATAACGTAGAGTCTTTTCTGACCATGTATGCTGACTGGTTGCCATAATTTGCTCCAATAGTGGTTGAAGATAAACCATGTGTTCAACCTCGGCGATTCCACGTGTCTTGATGGTGATCGCAAGGCTTATTATGGTTATGCGGTTAAGCGTTTCAGTAAACTCAGTTGGTCCCTACATAAACATAGAAGTCACTCCACAAACTAGTGATAGTCGAATTTCTAAAGAAAAGTGTGTATTCTTTTTACCTTCAACTCTTTTTTCACCAAAAAAAAGTCTCTCAGTGAGAGAATTAAGTTCATGCACAAATTTTCAGCTAATCTAAAAAGGCGATGCTCTCCACGTTTTCCTTAATCATTGATATTATCTTTGTGACATCATACATCAATGCCTTGCTTTTTCCATGATACCTACAAAAGACCCATAATGATGTAAGAAAATAAGAAACGCACAATGATATAATCAACAAAAGACGCAGACTTTGAGGATTTTCTAAAGGACTGCAAAACAAAAGGAAATTCATGTATTATTATGCTGAGATCAGTTTAGAAGGGTAAATCTCTATATGCACAATATAGAAGGCATTTCGAGTCAGGTGAAAAGAAAGAAGAAAGAGATGGGAAAAGAAACACTCAGATATTCCAATCTTTTGCTGTGCCAAAGCTACTTTCCTTCTAAGAAAAAGAAGAAGAAAAAACTAAAGATCAGATTAGGTAAAGAATGACCTGTACAGAGGAAGTAGTCTGTAATTCAGTATCTCAAGTAGGAGCAAAGACACACCAGATTTGCTCAGAATAGATGGCGATCTTTGGGTTAATGTCTGCCAAGTTTAAATAGCATGAATGTATCAGAATTTCCATAAGACCATGATTTGCACGAACTCAGAACAGGGGACCCTTAGGGTTATAAGTTACAATTACAAAAAGTAATTCGGAAATCAGAGGAAAACAACAGTCAGTCTGGCAGAAGCCCCATATGAAGAATACAGATCAAATTAACAGGTAGCAAAACTTACCGTAAAATGTGGGCGGAACAATGAATGTGGTGTTATAAGCAGCAACCTAACGTAGGTTTCCACCATAGCAATGCTAGGAACAGCCTATCAACGAACAGAGTTAAGATTAAAGTAGCAATATCAACTGTATGGCATCTAAAGATAGATGAGTATTAGCAATGAGACCAAAAGAACAGATAATTGTGGCTGTATGCATACTTCGAGCAAGATATATTTCCAGTCAAGATTGCAAATGATGTCATAATTTTAAAACAGATGAGTCACAGGTTCATATATTGTTAGCAAAACTGTAACATATGAGCTATCAGCAATTGCTATTTAAATGAGCAGAAGAATTATTCACAGAAATTGTTTTGGTCATGTGAAAACATATGCGAACTAAGCTATTTTCTATTTATGTATCAACTAATGTATATAAAACTAACAACCACAAAGCTTATAGTCTGAATGAGAAGTTGTGGTGGGCTTTATAAAGCTAAATACAGAACAGAAATATAAATGCAACTAGGGTATTAGCAGCAGCTTGATTTTTTAAAGTTTTACCTGGCCAAGAAATATAGTCTCTTCAAGCTGGTAAGCAAGCTTCAAACACAAGTTGATAGACAACCCAGAAAGCAACGCCATTGACAAAGGGTAAGTCTCATGCATCATCGTCACTCTTTCATTTGGTTGCATATTGGGTCCCTGCATGAATTCTGCCCCTCCAGCTGATGTAAACCAGGTCATGACTGCATCACATGCTGGTTGTGCCATGGTGAATGAGAGAACCCAAAACATGCCCATTGCTCGCTCATCCAAGTTCATAAAATCTATCATTCTCTCTCCCGAAGCTATTTCAAGGGGGAAAATGTTTCTAATTTATCAGTAGATACATGATAGAAGGCAAAATTGCAAATTATAAAAATGGTATGCAGCCAAGCATCTCTCAATGAAATAACATGCATTGCCTGCATTCCGAATTGTAATGTTATTATGTAATGCAAACAAGGATTTTCCTACATTTAATTACTTCCTGGCCTATCTACACATATCCCTTTTAATGAACTCTTGATTTAGCCGGAATTTTTACAAAGCAGAGCATGATGGTAAATCTAGGGCACAAGTACCTTTCGTCATCTGTTTCCACCACTCATCTATCTGTTTGCCTTTCTGAAGCTGATCGCTGTTCAAATGCTCTCTAATTGAAGTGTTGAAAGACCAAATGCGCAAAGTCTGGCTGCTACTTATGAAATCAAGAAGAATACTTTGAGGGCTGATGTTATTAGGATCAAGGCTTTTGTCTTCTTTGTGGAATGAAATTATCTTGCGTGTCGTTTCAACCTGACAGAACAGCAAATAATTAGAACGATATTATGTAGTTACGATGAACATGTAACTGTGAAACTAAGACAAATACAATAAGACAAGTAACAAAAGGAAGCATAAAAATATTATCCGATATAACAAAACGGTAATCATTTAAGATTTTACAGCTCTTAAACATGAAGTTAGTCATGTATTGTTATTATCTGTAACAGTTTGTTAGTGTTAAACAAATTGAGTGTAGACCAGATAAAGTGCATTTAATATTCCACAACAGAATAGCCTTTTTACAACACCCGGTCATCAAATAAGAATCGCACTCCACTTCCCCCTTCATCGCAGCCGTTGATGAACATACGATCTCCAACAGCTCCTCCTCGACCATCATGTTAACTAAGGAAAGCAATGACATTTGCACCATATACAGGGCTATGCTTCCTTTTCCTCCAGGATCACGCCTATAAAGCAGATTTGGAACCGCAAATGCACTTCCAAGCTTAAGGCCTTTGCATAGCTCCTACAGAATGATACTCAGTGCCATTGGCATGGCTCGTAGGCATAACATTCAATGTCACTGAGGATTCGAACTGTGTGCTCTGCAATCCAGAAGAACTGAAAACCAGGGATCGTCTTTTCTGGAGCTGCCCCTTCAGTACCTTATATGTTGGAATCCTATTGGACTCTGTCTGTGGACACCAACTCAGATACACATCATCTTCTTTTATTGGCCACGACTCACTTGATCCCCCACCCCACCCCCGCGCGCGCGCGTGTACACGCTCTATGTCAACCATGTAGATACCTTCTTGTAAGGTTTAACAAAATCTACTCCCTCCGATTGAATTTAAGTAACTAGAAAAAAGGAAGGAAAAAATAAGAAATATGTACATATCATCATACAAGAGTATATCACCTTTCTTGGGTCCGAACTAAGTGTGTTCATCACAATCTCAATACGGATAATCTGTGCAAGCAACCATGTGACATGATTACTGCGTAGAATCTGTTGATCACCATTTGTTACTCGAGATGCAAGCTTGTCCACAAAATCGAGAAAATCAATACAGCCACTTTTCATCAGGAAGAAAAAGATATCTGCGAACAAAAGCCAATCTTGCCAGCACTGAGTTTCTGCAATAGTATGACAGAGCTGTAATGAGTGCATAGGCAGCAGGCAATAATTAATAACTCCATACGAATACCCGACAAGCAGATTTATATTCTTAACAAAAAAGGTGCATGCCTAAAAAGGGCATTTAGTAAAAGGGGTGAGCATCCATGTACACCTGGAATCCACCCACTTGAGAAGGGATCTGTACTCGAATCGACAAACAGTGAAGCTCCCAGATGCTAACCTGAGTTAGTTAACTTCAGTAGTTCAATTGTCCTGTCAGCAACTGCCTCACCAATCATATCTGGTGAGAAAACAGCTCCTGGTGTTGATGTTTGAGAATGTGATCTGTAACAAGGAGCAACAAGAAGAACACGTCTCCACCAATCTGGTGATGGAGTTGTGCGGAGAGCATGCCTCAAGCAACGGAGAGCACGTTCCCAGTCTAAACCCCCCTTTGGAATAGAGTTTGCAAGATCCTAAACAAGAATGCAATGTAAGTTTTGGTATACTGCCCAAGTTTGTTGCCTAACAGTTTTTAGTTGCTTCATTTCACTTGTTTCATGTGTAACTTCATGCATCTTGCATATAATTTATGATCAGTCATAATGATGAATATTGTATCAATAATGTGCAAGACACCCGCAAATAAATACGTATTGTTTGTATTTGCAGTACTGAACCACTAAACCATAGAAAAAAATAGTGATCCCTTTGTAACTAAACATAAACCATTTTAAAAACATTGCACTTGAACTATACCAGCTTTAGACAATAATAAATACATCTAACATGACCACATGAGAGTCACTAATATACATAAAACTATGTAATACGGCAACATGAAAATAGCATTAACAGAATCTATCTCAGAATGTGTTCACACAATTCTGCCTTTCCAAAAATGTTGTTGAATAGAGAATGTTTGTATATTAACTTATTCCTCCCTCATTCTCTTGGGTATTCACAAGGACATTTCATTTATTTTTTCTATCTAATTGTTTGCTTAAGTTTAAAACCTTCATGATATGTGCTTGCAATCAAAATAATCTCCATAAAAGTATTTCTGCATGGAGGTAATAGTAAACACTACTCCCTCCGTTCCAGTTTATAAGGCGCACAGGCATTCCACGAGACAAGTTTGACCATCAATTTAACCAACAAAATGTAGATTATATGCCACGAAAATTATATTGTTGAATTTGTATTCGTAAGAAGTTTCCAATGGTATAATTTTTAGGACACATGACTTTTATATTATTGATCTAACTGATGGTCAGAGTTAAATCTTAAGATGTATGCACGGCTTATAGACTGGAATGGAGATAGCATGAGCTTGACCGGGGGCTTCGATGCATGTATAATATAACAATCCATGCAACCATGGGAAAAGTAGGCATAAAAGGAAAGATGTGCTAATTAGTGAAAAAAAAAGGTAATATTACCTCTCCATGCAGTGGCTCACCCAGAACACTAGGATAAGTAATAGGAGAATAACGCAAATTAGCAACAGATTCACCAGCTATGCTTGGGTAGGATTGTGACAAGAACCGATGAGTTCCAAATGTTGGGCAGTGAAGGTGTTGATCCAACATTTGCATGTGCATGCACACCATGTCCCTCCTCCTATGGATCTCCATAATAATGCAAATCACCGCATCATCATCAGGAATGTTCTCCAGAAACTGCAAGTTGCTGCGAACAAGCTCATAGAATGGAATGCGACATTTCTCTTCATCAACTAAAATCCAAATCACGTCTAAGCATAGATGCATCCATTCATGCACGGGCCTTCCGATCCTAGAAGTTTGCACTGTATCAGCTTCATCCACGCCATGGGGTCTCTGGTCCCAATTGACTAGCCAATTTACCATATGATGGAATATCGCAGCATGAGTAGCTGGCTTCAAATTGGACTCCAGACCAGCTAAAATAATTCTACAGGATAAATGATGCAGGTAGCTAACTTGTGCTCCTCTGCGGGACTGGTCACCTCTTGATGTTGTACCAGGCTGCCCAAGAGTAGAGAACTCAGCCGCCTTCATGGGTGACACATTTGCCCCTACAGGTTGATCAATACCAGATTGAGTAGGAGATCCAATAGTGTTCATTGCTGACAAGGGAGACGTAGGATTTGAAGCGTGAAAGCTTGGAGCATTTGGCACTGCAATAGCTGATGAAGAAGACACAGGGCCACCGACAGTCACAGAACCCCCTTGGCCCATTGGTGCCTCGGCGGAGGAAACTACACTAAGTAGAGATGGAATGAGACTGTCCCATCTGAGGTGGCCACGAGCGCAGAGGCACCGTGTAGCAAAGAGCAGGAACTGAGATTGTGGAGCGTGACTACTGCATTGCAGAACAAATGAGATGAGAACTGATTCCGTGACAGCCTGCAACTGCTCCTGGTCCTAAGAAAAATGGGAAACATAATCAATCTCTTCTGTTTTTGCCCTGTGGTCAAATGAATATCTGTGCAATGCTTCTGCTTACCGGAAACGGCACGCACAACTGCTCAAAATCTGAAATGAACTGCTCGTCGCGGGGAGGCAGATCTCTGTTATGAGCAGATACTCTCTTCTGCAGCTTGTTCCTGAATAATTCGCGTGATCAGAGTACAGAACAGGTGCTATAAGACAATGTACAAGGAAGACAGCTACCACACCAGGGTTGCACTAGCTACTCAAAATTGTCAGCATAATATGGCATTAAGAAGGCATAATAATCTTCATGCGCTCAGCTAACGCCATATGCAGTAAAACAAATAACAGCGCCACAAACATAATCCGACATCATCTACCATACCACCTTAACCAAATACTGATACGGTACTATGCACGAAATCCAACCCGATTTGAAGCACACAGGAGAGGAAGCAACTTACGAGGTCTCCCTCGCCGGGTCCTCGGCTCCCTGCTTCGAGTTCACCTGCAAGGCCACGGGCACGCAGGGTCAGAACTAGGGTTTGGCGAGAGCGTGCGGTGAAAGATTGGGGGGAAGGGATGGGAACGCACGCCGAGGTACAGGGTGAAGAGATCGGCGATTGCCGGGCGCGCCGGGTGCTGGAGGAGCTGCATCTGCCGCTGGTGCGGCAGCACCGCCGAGGCCGAGATCGCCGGCGACAGCGGCTGCCTCTGCCCGTGGCCCCCGTCCATCTCCGACGCGTCGCCGGCGAGCGGCGCGGCTGTCCGACCCCGACCGGAAGGGGAACGTGGGGAGTGAGGGTTTAGGAGTGCGGGAGCAGCCGGGGAGTAGCCTGGTGCCGCCGCGTTTGGCGAGAGAGACGGAACGGACGGCGTGATCTGTAGCCCTGAGGTTTGAAGCCTGATCCGAGCCGCTGCTTCGGGCCGAGGTTGGGGGAACAGAGACAGAGGGCTGAACCCTCTGACGGGTGGTCTCGTATGCCGGAAAGAACTGATAGTCTATATCTATACTACTATTAAACAATCAAACAAGAATTTTTTTAAGCACACCCCACAAAGCGTACACAGATTCAATACCACCGCACGATTAGGCCCACTAAAATCAATCTAACGGTTAGCCTTAACCTAAACCATTTTCTGTGTGCACTTAGCAATTTACATTGACTGACCGTACTCCACCGTGGAGGAAAATATGAAACTCCACGCTTGAGCAATTAGGAAACTAATTATCACGGGTGCATCCTATTTTAGAAAACTAAATCAGAGTGCATCCATCCTATTAGGAAACTAATCTCAGACAAATCCATCATATTAAAAAACTTATCTCGGATGCATCCATCCTATTAGGAAGCTAATCGCGAGCCGCCTGCCGCCATCATGCACGCTAGCCACGATGGGGGAAGCGCGAGGAGCTTCGTCTTTCTTCGGGACATCTATACTTCTATACTACTATTAAACAATCAAACAAGAACTTTTTTAAGCACACCCCACAAAGCGTACACAGATCCAATACCACCGCACGATTAGGCCCACTAAAATCAATCTAACGGTTAGCCTTAACCTAAACCATTTTCTGTGTGCACTTAGCAATTTACATTGACTGACCGTACTCCACCGTGGAGGAAAATATGAAACTCCACGCTTGAGCAATTAGGAAACTAATTATCACGGGTGCATCCTATTTTAGGAAACTAAATCAGAGTGCATCCATCCTATTAGGAAACTAATCTCAGACAAATCCATCCTATTAAAAAACTTATCTCGGATGCATCCATCCTATTAGGAAGCTAATCGCGAGCCGCCTGCCGCCATCATGCACGCTAGCCACGATGGGGGAAGCGCGAGGAGCTTCGTCTTTCTTCGGGAACATCTATACTACTATTAAACAATCAAACAAGAACTTTTTTAAGCACACCCCATAAAGCGTACATAGATCCAATACCACCGCACGATTAGGCCCACTAAAATCAATCTATCGGTTAGCCTTAACCTAAATCATTTTCTGTGTGCACTTAGCAATTTACATTGACTGACCGTACTCCACCGTGGAGGAAAATATGAAACTCCACGCCTGCGCAATTAGGAAACTAATAATCACGGATGCGTCCTATTCTAGGAAACTAAATCAGAGTGCATCCATCCTATTAGGAAACTAATCTCAGACAAATCCATTCTATTAAAAAACTTATCTCGGACGCATCCATCCTATTAGGAAGCTAATCGCGAGCCGCCTGCTGCCATCATGCATGCTAGCCACGATGGGGGAAGCGCGAGGAGCTTCGTCTTTCTCCGGGAACACATGTGCTATCGCCGCCATTGTCTTCTGTTTGGAGGCCATGCGCTCTTCTGCCGCTACTGCGACGACTCCATCCACGTCCAGGGCATGCTCTCCAGCAACCATCGACATCCGCATTGACTTCAGCTCCGTTCGCAGCACCCATGCCGACAAAGTGTCTGTTCAGTGGGTGCATGTGCATTACATATTAAATAAGAATCACGGGCCTTCAAGCAATCTAGAATTATAGATTTGGGATTATCTTAGGTTGCCGATTGCTGTACTAAAAATGTGTAACTATATATGGCACGTACATAAGAATGCAGCAATCTTGTCTTACAAAGTAGGATCAAGAGGGATACTGAAGAAGTCAAGATGCAGAGTCTATTTCCCATGATTACTTCTCATGTTCATGTCGGCTTCCTTGAGCTTTACTTCGTACCACCATATGCATTAAACTGGACCGTATCAAGAGGTAACACCATCCCCTTGATTAGAATTGCCTTATTTGTGCTATTTGATCAGTGTGTGTTTTACGTATGACGTTGCTTTACCTGGAATTAAGGTGGGTTGCACCTGCCTAGGCACTATCTCTAGGGATAGGTTGGAAATCAGAATATATGATTCATTCTTAGAGAAAACTTTACACGCGTTACTTTAACATAATTGCACAGCAATCCAGTAAATTATGTAAGATTCAGTAGGAGGCAAGATATTGAAGATGTACTACTATTTCAGTTACATGATTCTATACATCTAAAATGGGTCACATGACTCCGTAACTATTGTTAGAGAATATCTCTTGCTGTTCTGTAAAGGTATGCAATCTCTACTGCGTTCCAATAAAGAGAATTTTACCATACAGAAGGATCCAATGAAGAAACTAATCCGGCTGAGTTCCAATAAATAGATCCTTCAAAGGATCTGTCCTAATACAGCTGCCGTATATTGGTACAGAGAAATCATATAAATTGTACTCAGTCAGATTTTTTGTTTCATGACAGAGAAACCAAATACCTTTCGCTATTTTGGCATATATATTTATTCTTATATATTTGTGCAGTTTCGAATGATCCAACATATCTGCAGTCATCAAACTTGAAGACATGATGTTTAAGGCCTTATTTGCACCGCCTCTCTTTCTTTGTCTGTGCGCCTCTTTCCTCCAATAATAATAATGAACAACTTTTTTCGGATCAGGTATTACATTATTACAAATGTATGCTGAAGCTACTCCTTACGACAAGGAAAAAGAGGATGAATGCTTTCTATCTTCCCCAGTTTTGTAGCATGTTCCAAATTCTTGGCTCTTTCTTATTTGAGGATTCATCATTTTTTTATAATTTAGAAGCTGACCTGAAAGCTTGATAAGGTTAAGCTTGACAAATACTCTAGAATACTTTTTCTTCCATTTTTATTTTTCTTCATAACTCATTTCAGTTTCTATACGTACAAAGCGTCTTACATCATTTTTAGTTAGTATGGTTGCCAACGCATAAACACATACAAAACCGGATAAATATTTTCTATTATGATAATTATTGGATTTCTTCTAGCCCTTTTACATTTCAATTAGTTCTTGTAAATCATCTTTATTTCATATAGAAGTCGTTGTACTCACATATCATCTTCTATTTCCTATTATCCATAGTAGGTAGCTATATAATTTTGGCAGTCCACACAACCAAAAAATATATATAATTTGATCCAAATTAGTACAAATATATATTTTGCTATGCAGATTAGTAGAATAAAATAAGATTCAAGAATTAAGCATCTTGAACAATATAATTGCACCGTAAGGCAGTTTATACTTTTTTTTCCTGGCTACACTCGAAGAGAAGACTATAATACATGCATATATTACTGCATTAATAAATAATTGCTGATTTTATTTAAATGAGAATATTTTCCTGCTATTACTCTATGCAGCAACATAACCACTATTGTGTCTCGCTTTTGAAAATACAATTTGAGCGACATCAAACATTGTGTATCCATTTAATTTATATTTTTAAAAACCTTTATTTTTTTATATTATGTGAATTCACCTGTTTTACGTTTGAGACGTGCGTTGCACGTGCATGCTACTAGTGACAAGTAAAGATCTGGGTTGACCTCTACCCTAGACTTGTCACTCGTTCTTCCTCATGTGCGAGTCCCTCTTCCCTTAGAGCATCTCCAATAGTCTATATGAAGAATGTCTATACTCGTATCCACGACGTGACCCTAAAACAGGCGTCCAACAGCTTGTCTATATGGTCGTCCAAATATACACATCCTCTATATCGACCTCGACAATGTCCACGCCTGGACAATGTGAAGGCGTTGTCTAAACTCAGCTGCAGTCATGATTTCTTCCTCTCCCCAGCGACGGCTCACCTGTCATGGTCCCTGTATATAGACATTCTGATGCAAAACTGGACATGTATATGAGATAATCTTTTTAGACCATTGTCTACATGAATATATAGACATCCAAATATACACATACTATTGGAGATGCTCTTATGCCAACTCCAAAGCACACCGTACTTTGTTCGTCCCTATACATTTCAATTAAAACAGACACAAATCGTGGCCCAACGCAGCGACCCAAACAAACGGGTGTCTTTTTTTGTCCGCCCGCGATCCATTTCCAGACCAATTTTGGAAAGGGTATCCACGCCGACGCTCGTCCTTGTACTCCCAATGGCCCGCCCGTTAGTGGCACGCGGGCCATTCTCCCCTCCCCGCCCCACTCCTTCACCTCCACTCCGACACCATCTGTCCTCGTTACCCTAGCCGCCGCCCACTTCCGGCCGCTTGAACGCCACCTAGGCCGTCTCAAGCATCCACCCACTCCCCCTCCTCAAAGCCGCATTCAAGGCACATTCTTGCCAGCGTTGGTGCACGAGAAGCCACGGGTGCCTGTCGCACTCGCCTCCCCTCCACTTTCGCTTCGACAGGACTTCTTCCTGTACGGGGAGGGCGCCCGACTCTTCACTAGAGGGAACTCCACCACGCTCGCAAGGTGTCGGACGCTTTGCCCGCAAGGTACAATGGATAATGAGGCTGGATTTTTTTCAACAATTTCATTTGTGATTTGGATGATTCGTCGTCAGACGTGAGGACTTTGTGGTTGCTATTTTGGTCGTCATCGACCACACTGCTAGGCAGTGGCCGAGGTTCAGGGGTCGATTCCGAGCCATGCTCCCGCGTTGAATCACAATAGAGAGAACGGCCATCGCCTACTCTTCGCCGACTACTTTCAATGCGCATCCCCCCTCTTCAATCCCAAGTTTTTCAAGTGTCGTTTCTAGATGGCGAGACATGTGTTCAACCGTATTCGAGAGAAAGTGGTCGCATATGATGATTACTTTAGATGCAAAGAGGATGCCCTTGAAAAGGTTGGCTTCTCCTCTTACCGAAAATGCACTACGACTATTCGGATGCTTGCATACGGGATTCCCGGTCATCTAATGGATGGGTATGTACGTATGATGTTGGGGATGCGGTAATTTCAAAAAAATCCTACGCACACGCAAGATCATGGTGATGCACAACAACGAGAGGGGAAAGTGTTGTCTACGTACCCTCATAGACCGTAAGCGGAAGCGTTATGACAACGCGGTTGATGTAGTCGTACGTCTTCACGATCGACCGATCCTAGTACCGAAAGTACGCACCTCCGCGATCTGCACACGTTCAGCTCGGTGACGTCCCATGAACTCACGATCCAGCAGAGTGTCGAGGGAGAGCTTCGTCAGCATGACAGCGTGATGACAGTGATGATGATGCTATCGGAACAGGGCTTCGCCTAAGCACCGCTACGATATGACCGAGGTGGATTATGGTGGAGGGGGGCACCGCACACGGCTGGAAACAATCAACTTGTGTGTTCTAGGGTGCCCTCCTGCCCCCGTATATAAAGGAGCAAGGGAGAGGCTGGTCGGCCTTGGGGCGCGCCAAGGAGAGGGAGGAGTCCTCCTCCTAGTACGAGTAGGACTCCCCCTTTCCTAGCCCAACTAGGAAGGAGGGGGAGGAAAGAGAGGGAGAGAGGGAGGGAAAGAGGGGCGCCCCCCTCCCTTCCTTGTCCAATTCGGACTCCCAAGGGGGGCACGTGGCTAGCCCTTTGGCCACTCCTCTCTCTCTCACAAGGCCCATGTTG
>NC_041390.1:539402675-539421921 GCF_002162155.2 Triticum dicoccoides
CCCCCCCCGGCACTCCGATAATTATCCGATGACCTCCGGAACTCATCCGATGCCCGAATATAGTCATCCAATATATCAATCTTTATGTCTCGACCATTTCGAGACTCCTCATCATGTCCGTGATCACATCCGGGACTCTGAACTACCTTCGATACATCAAAACACATAAACTCATAAATACCGATCATCACCGAACTTTAAGCGTGTGGACCCTACGGGTTCGAGAACTATGTAGACATGACCGAGACGCGTCTCTGGTCAATAACCAATAGCGGAACCTGGATGTTCATATTGGCTCCCACATATTCTACGAAGATCTTTATCGGTCAAACCGCATAACGATATATGTTGTTCCCTTTGTCATCGGTATGTTACTTGCCCGAGATTCGATCGTCGGTATCTCAATACCTAGTTCAACCTCGTTACCGGCAAGTCTCTTTACTCGTTCTGTAATGCACCATCCCGTAACTAACTCATTAGTCACATTGCTTGCAAGGCTTATATTGATGTGTATTACCGAGAGGGCCCAGAGATACCTCTCCGACAATCGCGGTGACAAATCCTAATCCCGGTCTATGCCAACTCAACAAACACCATCGGAGACACCTGTAGAGCACCTTTATAATCACCCAGTTACCTTGTGACGTTTGGTAGCACACAGAGTGTTCCTCCAGTATTCGGGAGTTGCATGATCGCATAGTCATAGGAACATGTATAACTTATGGAGAAAGCAATAGCAACAAACGAAACAATCATCGTGCTAAGCTAACAGATGAGCCAAGTCAATCACATCATTCTCTAATGATGTGATCCTGTTAATCAAATGACTACTCATGTCTATGGTTAGGAAACATAACCATCATTGATCCAACGAGTTAGTCAAGTAGAGGCATACTAGTGACATTCTGTTTGTCTATGTATTCACACATGTACTAAGTTTTCGGTTAATATGATTCTAGCATGAATAATAAACATTTATCATGATATAAGGAAATATAAATAACAACTTTATTATTGCCTGTAGGGCATATTTCCTTCAGTCTCCCACTTGCACTAGAGTCAATAATCTAGATTACATTGTAATGATTCTAACACCCATGGAGTCTTGGTGCTGATCATGTTTTGCTCATGAGAGAGGCTTAGTCAACGGGTCTGCAACATTCAGATCCGTATGTATCTTGCAAATCTCTATGTCTCCCTCCTTGACTTGATCGCGGATGAAATTGAAGCATCTCTTGATGTGCTTAGTTCTCTTGTGAAATCTGGATTCCTTTGCCAAGGGAATTGCACCAGTATTGCCACAAAAGATTTTCATTGGACCCGGTGCACTAGGTATGACACCTAGATCGGATATGAACTCCTTCATCCAGACTCCTTCATTTGCTGCTTCCGAAGCAGCTATGTATTCCGCTTCACACGTAGATCCCACCATGACGCTCTACTTGGAACTGCACCAACTGACAGCTCCACCATTTAATAAAAACCCGTATCCGGTTTGTGACTTAGAGTCATCCGGATCAGTGTCAAAGCTTGTCGACGTAACCGTTTACGACGAGCTCTTTGTCACCTCCATATACGAGAAACATATCCTTAGTCCTTTTCAGGTATTTCAGGATGTTCTTGACCGATGTCCAGTGATCCACTCCTGGATTACTTTGATACCTCCCTGCTAAACTGATAGCAAGGAACACATCAGGTCTGGTACACAGCATTGCATACATGATAGAGCGTATGGCTGAAGCATAGGGAACACCTTTCATTTTCTCTCTATCTTCTGAAGTGGTCGGGCATTGAGTCTGACTCAACTTCACACCTTGTAACACAGGCAAGAACCCTTTCTTTGCTTGATCCATTTTGAACTTCTTCAAAACTTTATCAAGGTATGTGCTTTGTGAAAGTCCAATTAAGCATCTTGATCTATCTCTATAGATCTTGATGCCCAATATATAAGTAGCTTCACCGAGGTCTTTCATTGAGAAACTCTTATTCAAGTATCCTTTTATGCTATCCAGAAATTCTATATCATTTCCAATCAACAATATGTCATCCACATATAATATTAGAAATGCTACAGAGCTTCCACTCACTTTCTTGTAAATACAGGCTTCTCCAAAAGTCTGTATAAAACCATATGCTTTGATCACACTATCAAAGTGTATATTCCAACTCCGTGAGGCTTGCACCAATCCATAAATGGATCACTGGAGCTTGCACACTTTGTTAACACCCTTTGGATTGACAAAACCTTCTGGTTGCATCATATACAACTTCTTCTTTAAGATATCCATTAAGGAATGCAGTTTTGACATCCATTTGCCAAATTTCATATCATAAAATGCGACAATTGCTAACATGATTCGGACAGACTTAATCATCGCTATGGGTGAGAAGGTCTCATCATAGTCAACTCCTTGAACTTGTCGAAAACCTTTTGCAACAAGTCGAGCTTTGTAGACAGTAATATTACCGTCAGCGTCAGTCTTCTTCTTGAAGATCCATTTATTTTTTATGGCCTGCCAATCATCGGGCAAGTCAACCAAAGTCCACACTTTGTTCTCATACATGGATCCTATCTCAGATTTCATGGCCTCAAGCCATTTTGTGGAATCTGGGCTCATCATCGCTTCCTCATAGTTCGTAGGTTTGTCATGGTCAAGTAACATGACTTCCAAAACAGGATTACCGTACCACTCTGGTGTGGATCTTACTATGGTTGACCTACGAGGTTCAGTAGTAACTTGATCAGAAGTTTCATGATCATCATCGTTAGCTTCCTCACTTACTAGTGTAGGAATCACTGGAACTGATTTCGGTGATGAACTACTTTCCAATAAGGGAGAAGGTACAATTACCTCGTCAAGTTCTACTTTCCTCCCACTCACTTCTTTCGAGAGAAACTCCCTCTCTAGAAAGGATCCATTCTTAGCAACGAATATCTTGCCTTCGGATCTGTGATAGAAGGTGTACCCAACAGTCTCCTTTGGGTATCCTATGAAGACACATTTCTCCGATTTGGGCTCGAGCTTATCAGGTTGAAGCTTTTTCACATAAACATCGCAGCCCCAAACTTTAAGAAATGACAACTTGGGTTTCTTGCCAAACCACAGTTCATAAGGTGTCATCTCAACAGATTTAGATGGTTCCCTATTTAACGTGAATGCAACCGTCTCTAAAGCATAACCCCAAAACGATAGTGGTAAATCAGTGAGAGACATCATAGATCGCACCATATCTAATAAAGTGCGGTTACGATGTTCGGACACACCATTACTGTCACATCCCTAGCTTCTGGCATTGCTCTAGGTTAGCTTCATGTGTGCATCATGTCTATATTTTTGAAAACTTGAATTGAGGAATATTGGAAGCCTCAAAACCCTAAATAAAAGAAGGGCAAGCACCCTTTAAAATTGCATTCTGTGAATCCAAAATGCCCTAAAAATAGTTTTGTGAATTTTGGCAAGAGTTATATATCAAACCAAAATTCTGGAATATTTTTAAGGAATTATTTGGTCTCTGAATTTAAATCAATAATCTATTTGAATTTGGGGATATATTCATAATATATAATGAATATATTTGCAAATGCTTTGAAATGTTTTATGTACTTTTGGAATAGTCCAGAGAGGTAACATAAAATATTTCAGAATGTTTTGGCACTGTAAGAAATTATTTTGAATTTGAAAACAGTGGCAAAATAAAATAAAAAGGGAAACATAACAGGAAAAAATAAAAAGAGAGAAGGAAGTACCTGGCCTCACCCGTGCAGCCCAGCCGGCCCAGCTCCTCCAGCGGCCCAGCCCACCTGGCCCCCTTCTCCTGTCTTCTTCCCGTGCCAGCGCACGAAGCAGCTGCGTGCTGGACGCACGCGCGCCGACGCCGGCCACCTCCTGCTTCGCCGTGGCAGCCTCCCCGACCCCCTCGCGACGCCACGGAGACGGCCTCGACCCCCCCTCGACCGCCTCTCTCTCTCTGGACCCCCTCCTCCTCCTCTGTTCTCCCTCCCTCTCGTCACCGAACGCACCTGGGAGCGCCGCTCGCCGTAGCCATGACCACGGCCACCCCCTCCCCTCTCCGACGTGCTCCCGAGCTCCTGCACCTCGTCGCCAACCCCCTCACCGAGCCACGTGACCGGAAGGGCCCCGAGCAGCCGCCATCGTCATCATCTCCGAGCTTCGGCCCCGGTGCCGTCTCCGTCGAATTCGGCCACTCCGGCGCGCCCCCGAGCCCACTGACCCTCCCTACAGCTCCGCGGTGAGCCTCCGTGCAGAACCCCTCTCTCTCCCCTCGCGTTTGCGAGCTCTAGGCCATAGCCCCGTCGCGGCCGAACTCCGGCCGCCGCTGACCATGTCGCCGCCGTGGCCTGAGCTCGAACGGGTCACGCCCGTGCATCTCACCGAGCTCGTGGTGACTCCAGGAGGCTGCGCAGTGCTTTACCTCACTCGCCCGTGCTCCACAACGCCGTTTTCGCCGAGGTCCGAACTCCGGCGCCGCCTCGGGCTCCATTCCGGCGAACCCCGGCCACCCCCGCACCTCCCGTTGGCCCCCCTAGATGCGCACGGGCACGGGCTACCTTCTGGTGCCCTTCGCGCGTCCAGCCGCCGCCCGTAGCGCAACCCCGGTGAACTTCCGCCGCGTTTCGGGTCGCCGCCGGCCGAACTCCGGTGGCCAGTGACGTGGCGCTGTCATTAGCACTAATGACCCTGTTAAACTAACCCCGTGACACTGACAGTGGGCCCCGTAGCGGGTCAAAGCCCGGGTCAACGCGGGATTAGCCCCTGTGTCACTGACGTGTGGACCCCCGCACGTCAGGTTTGACCTGGACCGCCCGTTGACCTGCTGAGGTCAGCATGAGGTCATGCTGACGCCATAATTCATTTTCTGGAATTATTTTAATTCTAAATATTCAGGAAATTCCAGAAAATGCCTAAAACTTCTAAAAATCATAGAAAATTAACCGTAACTCCAAATTAAATAATTTATATATGAAAAATTATCAGAAAAATTCAAGGAATCCATCTGTACCATTTTCATGCATGTTAGAACAAATTATCACTACTGTTTAGAGCAAATGAAGTGAATGACATTTAAATAACCACATATGGAGTTTGAATTTGAATCTTGGATTCAAACCAACTTCATTTAATCTGGTTTTAGGTGCTTTAGCCCAAAACACATTCATATTGCCATGTCATAGCATGCATCATATTGTGCATTGCATTGATCGTGTCTTTTCTGTATTTGCTGGTAATTGTCCCCTCTCGATAGACGTGTACCGATGATGTGATCGTTGACACTGATGAAGACTCAATGTTATCTTCAGAAGTGCCACGCAAGCAAAACCCCCTTGTTCATTCCGATAAAATCCCACTCTCTCGCTCCTGCTCTCTTTTACTGCATTAGGACAACATCGATTCATCTGTTACTTGCTGCGGTAGCTGAACCCTTTTATCCTTTGCATGACCTGTCATTCCACAGTAAATAGATGAAACCCACTAGCATGAGTAGGAGTTGTTTGAGCCCTGTTGTGCCTACTCATTCATGTTTGTTTGTCATGCCTGCTACTGCTTAGAGTTGAGTCAGGTCTGATTCATCGGGGATGAATCAGAGGTGTGTGAACATGTCCTACTGTGTGTGAGCTAAGTGTGTGAACACGATTTGGTAAAGGTAGCGGTGAGAGGCCATGTAGGAGTACATGGTGGGTTGTCTCATTGCAGCCGTCCTCAGGAACTGAGTTCTGTGTTTGTGATCCATGATTCAGCTACTACCACGCATTGGGCCTGAAACCAATGGACCCTCTCGGCTTCTTAATCACCCTTGTCCTCTGTCCAGGAGTTGCAAGTAGTTTCTGGTGTTTGTAGTATGCTGGAGGCCGTGGACAGCGCTGACCGTAGGGGTGGGCTGTGATGCGGTAGGCACGTGGCCGGGTAAACCGGGCACCCGTTTGGTGTCACGGAACCCTGTACACATCGTTTGGGGCTGTGAGCGAAACTCCGGCCGGATCTCCTCATGGATGGAACCCGAATAGGCGATAAACCTGGACTAGAGACTTGAGTGTTTAGGCAGGCCGTGGCCGACACCCACGCTGGGCTTCCGCTTGAAGGTTGCCGAGTACATGTCGTGTAAACGGCGGTAAGTGGTGAGAGCGTGTGTGAAGAAGTACACCCCTGCAGGGTTAACCTAATCTATTCGAATAGCCGTGTCCACGGAAAAGGACCTCTGGGTTGCTTATATCAGTTCATAGACAAGTGAAAGTGGATACTCTAAAATACACAAGATAAGCGTGAGTGCTATGAATGGCGTTCTCGTAGGGAGACGGGAGCGGATCCATAGTGGTGTATTGATATGGTGAATATGTGGACTCGTGTGCGCCACCTCAAAAGAGTTACTTGCAGTCGTAGTTCAGGATAGCCACCGAGTCAAAGCTGGCTTGCTGCAGTTAAACCCCACCATCCCCTTTGTTGATAATGATGCATATGTAGTTAGTTCTGATGTAAGTCTTGCTGGGTACATTTGTACTCACGTTTGCCTACTTTATGTTTTGCAGAGAGACTTCGGTCTCGCTAGTAGTTCCACGTGGGCTTCGACGTTTAGCTTGATACCTCAGCTACGATCTTGTGCCCTCGGCAGGATCTGGTAGATAGTCAGGCTTCTCAGCCTTTTTCATTTATAGATGTCTGTACTCAGACATGATAGCTTCCGCTTGTGTTTTGATTTGTATGCTCTGATTGTTGGGTCATGAGACCCATGTTTGTAATATCTCGCTCCTCGGAGCCTAATGAATAAAATACTTGAGTCGTAGAGTCATGTTGTGATGCCATGTTGTATTTGCACCTATCGAGCATATTGTGTGTATGTTATTGAAATGCTTGGTATGTGTGGGATCTGACCATCTAGTTGTTTATCCTTAGTAGCCTCTCTTACCGGGAAATGTCTCCTAGTGTTTCCACCGAGCCATGGTAGCTTACTACTGCTCCGGAACACTTAGGCTGGCCGGCATGTGTCCTTCTTCGTTCCTGTGTCTGTCCTTTCGGGGAAATGTCACGCGACGAATACCGGAGTCCTGTTAGCCTGCTACAGCCCGGTTCACCGGAGTCCTGTTAGCCCAGTGCTACAGCCTGGATTCACTCGCTGATGACCGACACGTTCAATGCTGGGTCATGGATGCCTGTCCCTGTAAGTCTGTGCCACTTTGGGTTTACGACTAGTCATGTCAGCCCGAGCTCCTTATCATATGGATGCTAGCGACACTGTCATATACGTGTGCCAAAAGGCGCAAACGGTCCCGGGCTAAGGTAAGGCGACACCCGTGGGAATACCGTGCGTGAGGCCGCAAAGTGATATGAGGTGTTACATGCTAGATCGATGTGGCATTGAGTCGGGGTCCTGACAGCGTTGGTATCAGAGCTTGACTGCCTGTAGGATTACTAAGCCAAACTGGTCGAAGTTGAGTCTAGAAATTCTTTAGTTATATAAGGGAATTGATTGTGGGATGGAACGTAAGGCTCTTTTTACTCCTTTACCTCATGCCCTTCTGATCTGAGTCATCATCTTCTCTTCTACGGGGATTAAGAACTAGGCTATTCCTTCTTTCTATCAGGATCACGTGTTACTAATCCGTAGACTTATAAGATTGTTGGATTTAAGCTTGAGTTCAGTTTCTACTACTTCCGTATGTTAATTGTTGATCTCGAAACCTTGATATCGTGCTTCTGAGTGGTTATGCCACCATTTTGTGAATGTCTCAAATCTTTTCTGAGCATTTACAGCCGTTATGCTGTCCGAGTCATCCCAGGTTTCTAAATAGTTTGAAGCAATTTGCAAAATCCTTTCCCTCTGGTTTCGATGTTCCTTTATGCCATCTCAATCACACTAATTGTTGAGTTGAGGTAATTTATTGCCCTGACATATATGTTGGAGCTATTATTATGACCCTAGGTGTCTTAGGGGATCACCTAGTAATTTAGCCATGATTGGTGTCCCAGTGTGATGATTCTGGCCTTTATCCTCGAAAGCATTCCGTGATGCTACTTAGTAATAGGTATTCTGTTCCTGGGTTCTTGAACCCGAGATTCACTCCACCTACTTCGTGTTGATAGTAATTGTTAGTGCCTTCAGGATATTAGTAACCTTTGCGATAGTCCTTGAAGTCCGTGGTATCTTCTTCTTCCAAATACCATGAACTACTTATGGCAGAAGTTCCTCGTTGAACTGAAATATCACAACAGGATTATTCTTGAGGAGTTCTCCATTCATAAATCGTGACCCTGCCAGTTCTACCTTTCTGCATGGGTTATCCGGAAGAATTATGTTGAACTCGGTTCGACATACTAATTTATGCATCCACAACTCAGAAAGTTATATGTTCCTTTGAGTTGTCCCTCTTTAGTTGTCTACTGACCTTCGTCTATCAATTGATAGTCAAGAGTATGCGCGCGTTCGTTTGTCGATGCCTATTACTCTTGTGGCCCGTCAAGCCATTCCGTCCTGAATGACTAGGAGAAACAAACTCCAGTACCTCATCCATATTTAGGATTGGGTCAAAGTAGTTGTGTTCCGCAGATCAAGTTACAATCCAGCTTCTGGTCTGCTCTACCCTGAAGTATTACCTTCTTTATGACAGGAATTTCATGAGAATTGCACCACCTTTTGTGAATTCTTGACATAGTGATACTTCTCGCCATCCTTTTTCATTCCTCGGTTCCGTGTTGATGCAACCGGAATACCGACAAATGAATTGTGATGTGTGAAATCAATACGCCTAGCAACCTCGTTGCTGGGTAGTTAAAGGACAATAATTTTATTTTTAGTATGTTAGTTATTGAATCACCATTCTAAGATTGATCGTGCTACCTAGTCCTTATTTCCTGGTGCACTCTTTGATTGATGAGTTAGGATTTGTCAAGTCCTCGCTCATTTGATCATATCATCTTGCCCTGAAAAGCAAGATTGTTCTCGAGCTTAGTAACATATCGGTGGTTCGTGATTTTCCGAAGATCTTCTCGGAAGTACTACCAGGTCGTCACCTGACCGTTATGTTGAGCCCGTGATCAAGTTGGTTTCTTATGAACCACCTTCTTTCCAAGAATCGGTGTTAGATATCCCTGAGCTAGTTGGTTAAGCTGGACAACAACTTGGAGAGTTGGAAGATAAAAGCTTGTCTGACTTAGTTCGTTCCAAAGGGATATTCTTGTGTAGTGTGTGTTGAAGAAAGATGATATCTTCATCGATTGGTCCCTGTGATCAGTTGTTGGACCTATTGTCTTATCAATCCTTTGATTTGAGTGTTGGCCATCGTCAAATCAAATCAGTACCAACGATGCTCGTAATGTTGTCTTATTCGTGGTTGATCCCTCGAGCATACACCATTACATCTTTGGTCTGACCAATGCTATCACCGTGTTCACTTAACTATGGAATTCCTTTTAAAAGGAAACCCGGATGAATTGTTGTTGAGCCCATTGACAACATCCTTATCTCCTCCATGATTTTGTTGAGCATTAAGCTAGTGTTGGAAATTTTTGAAAGCATTTGTTCATGCTAGCTCATGAAGCATATGTTTGGGATGAAGGTAGTGACTTCCTTTAATTCATGTGCATCTGATGCAAGTTGCCGCCGTGGATTCGAGAAAGTCAATGTTGCTTTCTTTGGAATCATTCCAAATCAGTCATACACACGTGCGAAGAATGTTGTGGTTTGAAGACTTGCAACCTTCAATCTATATGTATCCCTAGCACACCAAGCCATTGGTTGATTTGTTCAAGGAGAAGGAGTTCCTTCATAAGAGCTAATCCGGACTTCTGGGTTTCGCTTGAAGTCTGCCGAGCACATGTCGTGTGCAGACGCTAAGTGGTGGAAACATGTATGAAGAAGTACACCCCTGCAGGGTTAACATCATCTATTCGAATAGCCGTGTCCGCGGAAAAGGACTTCTGGGTTGCTTATATCAGATCATAGACAAGTGAAAGTGGATACTCTAAAATACGCAAGATAAGCGTGAGTGCTATGGATGGCGTTCTCGTAGGGAGACGGGAGCGGATCCATAGTGGTGTATTGATATGGTGAATATGTGGACTCGTGTGCGCCACCTCAAAAGAGTTACTTGCAGTCGTAGTTCAGGATAGCCACCGAGTCAAAGCTGGCTTGCTGCAGTTAAACCCCACCATCCCTTTGTTGATAATGATGCATATGTAGTTAGCTCTGATGTAAGTCTTGCTGGGTACATTTGTACTCACGTTTGCCTATTTTATGTTTTTGCAGAGAGACTTCAGTCTCACTAGTAGTTCCACGTGAACTTCGACGTTTAGCTTGATACCTCAGCTACGATCTTGTGCCCTCGGCAGGATCTGGTACATAGACAGGCTTCTCAGCCTTTTTCATTTATAGATGTCTGTACTCAGACATGATAGCTTCCGCTTGTGCTTTGATTTGTATGCTCTGATTGTTGGGTCATGAGACCCCTGTTTGTAATATCTCGCTCCTCGGAGCCTAATGAATAAATACTTGAGTCGTAGAGTCATGTTGTGATGCCATGTTGTATTTGCACATATCGAGCATATTGTGTGTATGTTATTGAAATGCTTGATATGTGTGGGATCTGGCTATCTAGTTGTTTATCCTTAGTAGCCTCTCTTACCGGGAAATGTCTCCTAGTGTTTCCACTGAGCCATGGTAGCTTGCTACTGCTCCGGAACACTTAGGCTGGCCGGCATGTGTCCTTCTTCGTTCCTGTGTCTGTCCCTTCGGGGAAATGTCACGCGATGAATACCGGAGTCCTGTTAGCCCGCTACAGCTCGGTTCACCGGAGTCCTGCTAGCCCAGTGCTACAGCCTGGATTCACTCGCTGATGACCGACACGTTCGATGCTGGGTCATGGATGCCTGTCCCTGTAAGTTTGTGCCACTTTGGGTTTACGACTAGCCATGTCAGCCCGGGCTCCTTATCATATGGATGCTAGCGACACTGTCATATACGTGTGCCAAAAGGCGCAAACGGTCCCGGGTAAAGGTAAGGCGACACCCGTGGGAATACCGTGCGTGAGGCCGCAAAGTGATATGAAGTGTTACATGCTAGATCTATGTGGCATTGAGTCGGGGTCCTGACAGCGTTGGTATCAGAGCTTGACTGCCTGTAGGATTACCAAGCCAAACTGGTCGAAGTTGAGTCTAGAAATTCTTTAGTTATATAAGGGAATTGATTGTGGGATGGAACGTAAGGCTCTTTTTACTCCTTATACCTCATGACCTTCTGATCTGAGTCATCATCTTCTCTTCTACGGGGATTAAGAACTAGGCTATCTCTTCTTTCTATTAGGATCACGTGTTACTAATCAGTGGACTTATAAGATTGTTGGATTTAAGCCTCTGTTCAGTTTTTACTGCTTCCGTATGTTAATTGTTGATCTCGAAACCGTGATATTGTGCTTCTGAGTGGTTATGCCACCATTTTTGTGAATGTCTCAAATCTTTCTGAGCATTTACAGCCGTTATGCTGTCCGAGTCATCCCAGGTTTCTAAGTAGTCTGATGCAATTGCAAATCCTTTCTTCCCGTTTCAATGTGCCCATGGGCCAGATTAATCACACTAATTGTTGAGTTGAGGTATTCTATTGCCTTGACTTTTATGTTGGAGTTACTATTATGACCCTAGGTATTTAGGGAGTCACCTAGGTATTTAGGGAGTCACCTAGTAATCACCTAGTAATCCAGGCTGTAGCACTGGGCTAGCAGGACTCCGGTATTCATCGCGTGACATTTCCCCGAAGGGACAGACACAGGAACGAAGAAGGACACATGCCGGCCAGCCTAAGTGTTCCGGAGCAGTAGCAAGCTACCATGGCTCGGTGGAAACACTAGGAGACATTTCCCGGTAAGAGAGGCTACTAAAGATAAACAACTAGATAGTCAGATCCCACACATACCAAGCATTTCAATAACATACACACAATATGCTCGATATGTGCAAACACAACATGGCATCACAACATGACTCTACGACTCAAGTAGTTTATTCAATAGGCTCCGAGGAGCGAGACATTACAAACATGGGTCTCATGACCCAACAATCAGAGCATACAAGTCAAAGCACAAGCGGAAGCTATCATGTCTGAGTACAGACATCTATAAATGAAAAGGCTGAGAAGCCTGACTATCTACCAGATCCTGCCGAGGGCACAAGATCGTAGCTGAGGTATCAAGGTAAACGTCGAAGTCCACGTGGAACTACTAGTGAGACTGAAGTCTCTCTGCAAAAACATAAAATAGGCAAACGTGAGTACAAATGTACCTAGCAAGACTTACATCAGAACTAACTACATATGCATCATTTTCAACAAGGGGATGGTGGGGTTTAACTGCAGCAAGCCAGCTTTGACTCGGTGGCTATCCTAAACTACGATTGCAATGTAACTCTTTGAGGTGGCGCACACGAGTCCACATATTCACCATATCAATACACCACTATGGATCCGCTCCCGTCTCCCTACGAGAGCGCCATCCATAGCACTCACGCTTATCTTGCGCATTTTAAAGTATCCACTTTCACTTGTCTATGAACTGATATAAGCAACCCAGAAGTCCTTTTCCGCGGACACGGCTATTCGAATAGATGATGTTAACCCTGCAGGGGTGTACTTCTTCATACATGTTTCCACCACTTAGCGTCTGCACACGACATGTGCTCGGCAGACTTCAAGCGAAAGCCGACGTGGGTGTAGACCACGACCTACCTAAACACCTAAGTCTCTAGTCCAGGTTTATCGCCTATTCGGGTTCCATCCATGAGGAGATCCGGCCGGAGTTTCGCTCACAGCCCCAAACAATGTGAACAGGGTTCCGTGACACCAAACGGGTGCCCGGTTTACCCGGCCACGTGCCTACCGCATCACAGCCCACCCCTACGGTCAGCGCTGTCCACGGCCTCCAGCATACTACAAACACCAGAAACTACTTGCAACTCCTGGACAGAGGACTAGGGTGAATAAGAAGTCGAGCGGGGTCATATTTCAGGGCCCAATGCATGGTAGTAGCTGAATCATGGATCACAAACACAGAACTCAGTTCCTGAGGACGGCTGCAATGAGACAACCCACCATGTACTCCTACATGGCCTCTCACCGCTACCTTTACCAAATCGTGTTCACACACTTAGCTCACACACAGTAGGACATGTTCACACACCTCTGATTCATCCCCGATGAATCAGACCTGACTCAACTCTAAGCAGTAGCAGGCATGACAAACAAACATGAATGAGTAGGCACAACAGGGCTCAAACAACTCCTACTCATGCTAGTGGGTTTCATCTATTTACTGTGGAATGACAGGTCATGCAAAGGATAAAAGGGTTCAGCTACCGCAGCAAGTAACAGATGAATCGATGTTGTCCTAATGCAGTAAAAGAGAGCAGGAGCGAGAGAGTGGGATTTTATCGGAATGAACAAGGGGGTTTTGCTTGCGTGGCACTTCTGAAGATAACATTGAGTCTTCATCAGTGTCAACGATCACATCATCGGTACACGTCTATCGAGAGGGGACAATTACCAGCAAATACAGAAAAGACACGATCAATGCAATGCACAATATGATGCATGCTATGACATGGCAATATGAATGTGTTTTGGGCTAAAGCACCTAAAACCAGATTAAATGAAGTTGGTTTGAATCCAAGATTCAAATTCAAACTCCATATGTGGTTATTTAAATGTCATTCACTTCATTTGCTCTAAACAGTAGTGATAATTTGTTCTAACATGCATGAAAATGGTACAGATGGATTCCTTGAATTTTTCTGATAATTTTTCATATATAAATTATTTAATTTGGAGTTACGGTTAATTTTCTATGATTTTTAGAAGTTTTAGGCATTTTCTGGAATTTCCTGAATATTTAGAATTAAAATAATTCCAGAAAATGAATTATGGCGTCAGCATGACCTCATGCTGACCTCAGCAGGTCAACGGGCGGTCCAGGTCAAACCTGACGTGCGGGGGTCCACACGTCAGTGACACAGGGGCTAATCCCGCGTTGACCCGGGCTTTGACCCGCTACGGGGCCCACTGTCAGTGTCATGGGGTTAGTTTAACAGGGTCATTAGTGCTAATGACAGCGCCACGTCACTGGCCACCGGAGTTCGGCCGGCGGCGACCCGAAACGCGGCGGAAGTTCACCGGGGTTGCGCTACGGGCGGCGGCTGGACGCGCGAAGGGCACCAGAAGGTAGCCCGTGCCCGTGCGCATCTAGGGGGGCCAACGGGAGGTGCGGGGGTGGCCGGGGTTCGCCGGAATGGAGCCCGAGGCGGCGCCGGAGTTCGGACCTCGGCGAAAACGGCGTTGTGGAGCACGGGCGAGTGAGGTAAAGCACTGCGCAGCCTCCTGGAGTCACCACGAGCTCGGTGAGATGCACGGGCGTGAACCGTTCGAGCTCAGGCCACGGCGGCGACATGGTCAGCGGCGGCCGGAGTTCGGCCGCGACGGGGCTATGGCCTAGAGCTCGCAAACGCGAGGGGAGAGAGAGGGGTTCTGCACGGAGGCTCACCGCGGAGCTGTAGGGAGGGTCAGTGGGCTCGGGGGCGCGCTGGAGTGGCCGAAATCGACGGAGACGGCACCGGGGCCGAAGCTCGGAGATGATGACGATGGCGGCTGCTCGGGGCCCTTCCGGTCACGTGGCTCGGTGAGGGGGTTGGCGACGAGGTGCAGGAGCTCGGGAGCACGTCGGAGAGGGGAGGGGGTGGCCGTGGTCATGGCTACGGCGAGCGGCGCTCCCAGGTGCGTTCGGTGACGAGAGGGAGGGAGAACAGAGGAGGAGGAGGGGGTCCAGAGAGAGAGAGGCGGTCGAGGGGGGGTCGAGGCCGTCTCCGTGGCGTCGCGAGGGGGTCGGGGAGGCTGCCACGGCGAAGCAGGAGGTGGCCGGCGTCGGCGCGCGTGCATCCAGCACGCAGCTGCTTCGTGCGCTGGCACGGGAAGAAGACAGGAGAAGGGGGCCAGGTGGGCTGGGCCGCTGGAGGAGCTGGGCCGGCTGGGCTGCACGGGTAAGGCCAGGTACTTCCTTCTCTCTTTTTATTTTTTCCTGTTCTGTTTCCCTTTTTATTTTATTTTGCCACTGTTTTCAAATTCAAAATAATTTCTTACAGTGCCAAAACATTCTGAAATATTTTATGTTACCTCTCTGGACTATTCCAAAAGTACATAAAACATTTCAAAGCATTTGCAAATATATTCATTATATATTATGAATATATCCCCAAATTCAAATAGATTATTGATTTAAATTCAGAGACCAAATAATTCCTTAAAAATATTCCGGAATTTTGGTTTGATATATAACTCTTGCCAAAATTCACAAAACTATTTTTAGGGCATTTTGGATTCACAGAATGCAATTTTAAAGGGTGCTTGCCCTTCTTTTATTTAGGGTTTTGAGGCTTCCAATATTCCTCAATTCAAGTTTTCAAAAATATAGACATGATGCACACATGAAGCTAACCTAGAGCAATGCCAGAAGCTAGGGATGTGACAATTACGTTGTGGTGGTCCAGGTGGCGTGAGTTGCGAAACTATTCCGCATTGTTTCAAATGAAGTCCAAACTCATAACTCAAATATTCGCCTCCACGATCAGATCGTAGAAACTTGATTTTCTCGTTACGATGATTTTCCACTTCACTCTAAAATTCTTTGAACTTTTCAAATGTTTCAAACTTATGTTTCATTAAGTAGATATACCCATATCTGCTCAAATCATCTATGAAGGTGAGAAAATAACAATATCTGTCACGAGCTTCAATGTTCATTGGACCACATTGTTCCAATAACAGTATGTATGATTTCCAATAACTCTGTTGCTCACTCCATTGTTCCGGAGAACGGAGTTTTAGTCATCTTGCCCATGAGGCATGGTTCGCAAGTACCAAGTGATTCATAATCAAGTGATTCCAAAAGTCCATTAGAATGGAGTTTCTTCATGCGCTTTACACCAATATGACATAAATGGCAGTGCCACAAGTAAGTTGCACTATCATTATCAACTCTACATCTTTTGGCTTCAATACTATGAACATGTGTATCACTACTATCAAGATTTAGTAAAAATAGACCACTCATCAAGGGTGCATGACCATAAAAGATATTACTCATATAAATAGAACAACCATTATTATATGATTTAAATGAATAACCATCTCGCATCAAACAAGATCCAGATATAATGTTCATGCTCAACGCTGGCACCAAATAACAATTATTTAGGTCTAAAACTAATCCCGAAGGTAGATGTAGAGGTACCGTGCCGACGGCGGTCACATCGACTTTGGAACCATTTCACACACGCATCGTCACCTCGTCCTTAGCCAATCTTCGCTTAATCCGTAGCCCCTGTTTCGAGTTGCAAATGTTAGCAAGTGAACTAGTAAGGTACACATCAATAACATGTATATCAAATATACCTTTCACTTTGCCATCCTTCTTCTCCACCAAATACTTGGGGCAGTTCCTTTATAGTGGAAGCACTCAGTCTCAGGCTTAGGTCCAGACTTGGGTTTCTTCACTTGAGCAGCAACTGGTTTGCTGTTCTTTGCTACATCTTGAGCTTGCGTTGGTTTTCCCGAAGAGGAAGGGATGATGCAGCAGAGTAGCGTAAGTATTTCCCTCAGTTTTTGAGAACCAAGGTATCAATCCAGTAGGAGGCCACGCTCAAGTCCCTCGTACCTACACAAAACGATAGCTACTCGCAACCAACGCGATTAGGGGTTGTCAATCCCTTCACGGTCACTTACGAGAGTGAGATCTGATAGATATAATATTGTTGGTATTTTTGGTATAAAGATGCAAAGTAAAAAAGCAAAGTAAAAAGCAAAGCAAGATTAAAGTAATGGAGATTGATATGATGAGAATAGACCCGGGGGCCATAGGTTTCACTAGTGGCTTCTCTCAAGAGCATAAGTATTCTACGGTGGGTGAACAAATTACTGTTGAGCAATTGACAGAATTGAGCATACTTATGAGAATATCTAGGCATGATCATGTATATAGGCATCATGTCCGTGACAAGTAGATCGAAATGATTCTGCATCTACTACTATTACTCCATCCATCGACCGCTATCCAGCATGCATCTAGAGTATTAAGTTAAAAACAGAGTAATGCCTTAAGCAAGATGACATGATGTAGAGAGATAAATTCATGCAATATGAAATAAACCCCATCTTGTTATCCTCGATGGCAACGATGCAATACGTGCCTTGCTGCCCCTTCTATCACTGGGTAAGGACACCGCAAGATCGAACCCAAAGCTAAGCACTTCTCCCATGGCAAGAACTACCAATCTAGTTGGCCAAACCAAACGGATAATTCGAAGAGACTTGCAAAGATAACCAATCATACATAAAAGAATTCAGAGAAGATTCAAATATTATTCATAGATAGACTTGATCATAAACCCACAATTCATCGGTCTCAACAAACACACCTCAAAAAGAAGATTACATTGAATAGATCTCCACAAGAGAGGGGGAGAACTTTGTATTGAGATCCAAAAAGAGAGAAGAAGCCATCTAGCTACTAACTATGGACCCGAAGGTCTGAGGTAAACTACTCACACTTCATCGGAGAGGCTATGATGATGTAGAAGCCCTCCGTGATGACGGCCCTCTTTCGACGGAGCTCCGGAACAGGCCCCAAGATGGGATCTCGTGGATACAGAAAGTTGCGGCAGTGGAATTAGGTTTTTGGCCCCTCTTCTGATCGTTTGGGGGTATGTGTGTATATATAGGAGGAAGGAGTACGTCGGTGGAGCTCCGAGGGGCCCATGAGGCAGGGGGCGCGCCCTAGGGGGGCACCCCCCAGCCTCGTGACCGCCTCTTTTGTTCCTTGGAGTAGGGTCCAAGTCTCCTGGATCACGTTCGGTGAGAAAATCACGTCCCCGAAGATTTTATTCCGTTTGGACTCCGTTTGATATTCCGTTTCTTCGAAACACTGAAATAGGCAAAAAAAATAGCAATTCTGAGATGGGCCTCCGGTTAGTAGGTTAGTCCCAAAAATAATATAAAAGTGGAAAATAAAGCCCAATATAGTCCAAAACAGTAGATAATATAGCATGGAGCAATCAAAAATTATAGATACGTTGGAGACGTATCATTCTTCTTGAAGTTCCCCTTCTTCCATTTACCCTTTTTCTTGAAACTGGTGGTCTTGTTGACCATCAACACTTGATGCTCTTTCTTGATTTCTACCTCCGCAACTTTTAGCATTGCGAAGAGCTCAGGAATCGTCTTATCCATCCCTTGCATATTATAGTTCATCACAAAGCTCTTGTAGCTTGGTGGCAGTGATTGAAGAACTCTGTCAATGACACTATCATCAGGAAGATTAACTCCTAGTTGAGTCAAGTGGTTGTGGTACCCGAACATTCTGAGTATATGTTCACTGACAGAAGTATTCTCCTCCATTTTGCAGCTGTAGAACTTATTGGAGACTTCATATCCCTCAATCCGGGCATTTGCTTGAAATATTAACTTCAACTACTGGAACATCTCATACGCTCCATGACGTTCAAAACGTCGTTGAAGTCCCGGTTCTAAGTCGTAAAGCATGGCACACTGAACTATCAAGTAGTCATCAGCTTTGCTCTGCCAGGTGTTCACAACATCTGGCGTTGCTCCTGTAGTGGGTTTGTCACCTAGCGGTGCTTCCAGGACGTAATTTTTCTATGCAGCAATGAGAATAATCCTCAAGTTACAGACCCAGTCCGTGTAATTGCTACCATCATCTTTCAACTTAGCTTTCTCTAGGAATGCATTAGAATTCAACGGAACAACAACACGGGCCATCTATCTACAACAACATACATTACAAAAAAAGACACATCCGTGACATTTTGGGCCGAACAAATTTTTTTTATCATGCATATGACCCTTCTATGACGATAATTGTAACAAAATCCGGTATCATCATAGATGTGGTGGGCTCCTACTTCTATGACAAAAAATCATGACAAAAATGGGCTTTTCGTCCTGGGCGGGCTGGAGACGCAGCTGCATGACATTCTTTGGGTCGTCCATGACGGAAAAAACCGTGGTAGAAGCAAGGGGGGGGGGGATTTCGAGTAGCTCCCGGTTACGGTGGGAGGTCGGGGGCCGAGCGATGCACGTTTCTCTCGTACACGTACGCGCGTGTGTACGAGGCGTTGGCTCTAACTGAACCAGAGCGAGGCGTTGGGCTCTAACTGAACCCGAGTGATTGCACTGCAGGCTACGCGTT
>NC_041390.1:539421931-539424019 GCF_002162155.2 Triticum dicoccoides
GTGATGATGAAGGTTCTCCCCCTAAATATGAATTGCCTGGTGTTCCTGAGGGTTATGTTATGGATGAAGAAACTGCTAGAGATTTTCTTGCTTGCAATGATAGATCAGATCTTAAGAAATTATTAGCTAAGCTGAAACAAAAGTCTCTGAATGCTAGAATGAAACATGACCCTGCCTTTGCTACTTCACCTAACTTTGTTACTGATAAGGATTATGATTTCTCTGTTGATCCTGAGATAATTACTTTGGTTGAATCTGATCCTTTTTATGGCAATGAATTTGAAACTGTAGTGGCACATCTTACTAAGTTAAATGATATAGCCACCCTGTTTACTAATGATGAGAAATCTCGCTATTATTATATCCTTAAAATATTTCCTTTCTCGTTAAAGGGTGATGCGAAGACATGGTTTAATTCTCTTGATCCTGGTTGTGTGCGTAGTCCCCAGGATATGATTTACTATTTCTCTGCTAAATATTTCCCCGCTCATAAGAAATAAACTGCCTTAAGGGCGATATATAATTTTGTGCAAATTGAAAAGAGAGTCTCCCACAAGCTTAGGGGTGGCTTCTCTGATTACTTACTGCTTTTCCTGATCATCCTTTTAAGAAAAATGAAATAGTTGATATCTTTTATAATGGACTAACTGATGCTTCCAAGGACCACCTGGATAGTTGTGCTAGTTGTGTTTTCAGGGAAAGGATAGTTGAACAAGCCGAATTGCTATTGAATAATATGTTGGCCAATGAAAATAATTGGGCACCTCCTGAACCAACTTCTAAGCCAACTCCGAAGAAAAGAGGTGTTCTATTTCTCAGTCTTGAAGATATGCAAGAGGCAAAGAAATCTATGAAAGAGAAAGGTATTAAAGCTGAAGATGTTAAAAATTTACCTCCTGTCGAGGAAATACATGGCCTCAATATACCACCTAAAGAAATACAAGGCCTTGATAACCCGACATAGGTAGTGAAGGTAAACTCTCTTTATAGATATGATAAAGTTGAAATCCCGTCTACTAGGTTTGCTAGTCGATGCTTTGATGAATTTGATGATTTTATGGCTCAACAAGAAAATTTGAATGCTTATGTTAGTAGATAATTGAAAAGTAATTCTTATATGATTGGACACTTGAGTGATTATATGTCTAGAGTTAAGGGTGAAATTAAACTCACCAGTAAACATGCTTCGATGGTCACCACTCAGGTAGAACAAGTACTTAACGCTCAGAATGATTTGCTTGATGAATTAAATAATAAACATGATTTTGATGTTAGAGTGGCTACTAGAACTAGTAAAATGACTCAGCAACCTTTGTATCCTGAAGGCCACCCTAAGAGAATTGAGCAAGATTCTCAGAGAAATAATTTAGATGCTCCTAGTCCTTCTAAAAAGAAGAAAAAGAAAAATGATAGGACTTTGCATGCTTCTAGTGAACCTATTGTGGAAACACCTGAGAATCCTAATGATATTTCTATCTCTGATGCTGAAACATAATCTGGTGATGAACATGAACCTAGTGATAATGCTAATAATGATGTTCATGTAGATGCTCAACCTGCACTACAAAAAAAAGACACATCCGTGACATTTTGGGCCGAACAAAAAAAAATTGTCATACATATGACACTTCTATGACGATAATTGTGACAAAACCCGGTATCAACATAGATGTGGTGGGCTCCTACTTCTATGACAAAAAATCATGACAGAAAATGGGCTTTTCGTCCTGGGCGGGCCGGAGACGCAGCTGCATGACATTCTTTCGGCCGTCCATGACGGAAAAAACCATGGTAGAAGTAAGGGCGAGGAAAATTTCGAGGAGTTCCCGGTTACAGTGGGTGGTCGGGGCCGAGAAATGCGCGTTTCTCTCGTACACGTACGCGCATGTGTGCGAGGCGTTGGCTATAACTGAACCCGAGTGAGGCGTTGGGCTCTAACTGAACCCGAGTGATTGCACTGCAGGCTACGCGTTACTGAACCCGAGCGATCGACCGATGGCTGTTAACTGAACCCGATCGAGCGATTCCTTCGCTACTACTGCTAACTGAAGTCGATCGATGCTGCCTCTCTGGATGAACAGTGAGCGT
>NC_041390.1:539424325-539439326 GCF_002162155.2 Triticum dicoccoides
ATGAACAGGACCCTGTGGTGTGGAGGGCTGGATGAATAGTAGACGGTGGAGGGGTGCCCGTGGAGGGGTGGTTGAACAGGACCCCGTGGTATGGAGGGCTGGATGAACTGTAGACAGTGGAGGGGTGCCCGTGGAGGGGTGGTTGAACAGTAGTCGGTGGAGTAGCGCGCGGTGGAGGCTGGATGAACAAGAGCCCGTGGAGGCTGGGGGAGGTCGACGGTAGCCCGTGGAGGCTGGAGGAGGTCGACGGTGGAGATGAACAGTATCCCGTGGAGTCCCGTTTTGCGGTACGCCACACCCCTCCCGATGAACAGGACCCCCGTTTCGACCATAGGAGGTCCGTTTCATCCGTTTTGCGGTACGCCACATCCCTCCCGATCAACAGGACCCCCGTTTCGACCGTAGGAGGTCCATTTTGTCCGCTTTGTGGTATGCCACACCCCTCCCGATCAACAGGACCCCCGTTTCGACCGTAGGAGGTTTGTTTCCTCCGTTTTGCGGTAGGCCACACCCCTCTCGATCAACATGACCCCGTTCCGAACATAGGAGGTCCGTTTCCTCCATTTTGCGGTACGCCAGACCTCGTTTCCATCGCCTGTTCCGTCCAAGCCCTCCCGATGAACATGACCACGCATTCCGTTCCGACCCAGCCGGTTGGCTCCCACGCATTCCGTTGCCTCCCGATGAACACGACGCATTCCGTTGCCTCCCCATGAACACGACGCATTCCGTTGCCTCCCCATGAACACGACGCATTTCGTTGCCTCCCCATGAACATGACGACGAAGCTGTTTCTCCGTTCCGACCCAGCCATGTACACGAGCCCTGGCCGTACGTATGCGCGAGTAGGCGTTTGAGACCCCGCCCGTATGTACACATACATGGCCGTATTTTCTTTCTTGCACCCTGGCCGCTATACATACGTGTACATGCTACATGCACGTCTCTACTACGACACGTACACGCCTCTAGTACGACATGTGTGCGCCTCTACATCCACCAGTATATATGTACGTACACGTTCGCGACCAGAATGACAACGCTATGTACGCTTCGACCAGGTGGGTCCCGACTGTCAGGCACTTCCTTGCGTGCGAAGATGTAGCTGGTGGATCCCAGCAGTCAGGGGGCGAATCGTTTTTTTGCCCGAACGCACTTCCTTGCGTGCGAAGATGTAGCTAGTGGGTCCCAGCAGTCAGGAGGGCGAATCGTTTTTTTTGCCCGGACACACTTCCTTGCGTGTGAAGATGTAGCTGGTGGGTCCTAGCAGTCAGGGGGGCGAATCGTTTTTTTGCCCGGACGCACTTCCTTGCGTGCGAAGATGTAGCTAGTGGGTCCCAGCAGTCAGGAGGGCGAATAGTTTTTTTCGCCCGGACACACTTCCTTGCGTGCGAAGATGTAGCTGGTGGGTCCCAGCAGTCAGGGGAAACGTTTTTTTCGTGAAATACGGTGGCCCATCCGGTGGGTCCTTGCTGTCAGGTGGAGGAATCATTATTTTGTGAGTGATAAGGAGGCACTTCCTTGCTGCGGCCCTGGACCTAGCTGTCAGCCTCTCCACGTACAGTCCACATCCGATGGAAGTCGTTCCTTGACCACGTTGACCATGCCGCGCCGAGAGCACCACGGCGGTGGACGACAGCGAGGACTAGGAAGGGGACGACTCGGAGCCGGGGAAGACGCGGCAGTGGATGCCCACGTGAAGAGGAGTATGATGGTTCACTGGTTCGGCTGCAGTGTGAGGCTACTGTCGCCGCAGAATAACAGGGGGTATGGGTGAGTAGAGGGATGGCCTAGCCAGCGGTGGGAGTAGTAGGGGGCGGTGAGGCCTCTGCGGCATCACAGCCGGCCACGGGAGGCAGGAGCACGCGGCACGACCGACGCTGGTTTGGGTGGCTGGAGCAAGAAGACCAGAGGTTGAAGAAGCACTACGGCCGTTGGATGAACATCGTACGGTAACAGGAGCTAGAATCGTTCATATTGACTAAGTTGACAAAGCCCTCCGTCCCCGTCAACTTGGTAGGCCCACAAGTCAGCCTCCCACTATGCTGGGTTCCAGCTAGCAGGGGGATATTCATTTTTTGTGCATAATAAGGAGACACTTCCTTGCGTGCGAAGATAGCTGGTGGGTCCGACATGTCAGCGGGGGGCACGTTATTTTCGTGAAATACAGAGGCCCTTCCGGTGGTTCCCAGATGTCAGGTGGAGGAATCATTATTTTGCGCGTAATAAGGAGGCATTTCCTTGTATGCGGCCGTGGACCCAGCTGTCAGCCTCTCCACGCACAGTCTACTTCCGATGGTGTCGTTCGTTGACCACGTTGACCACGCCGCGCCGAGCGCATCCAAGGTGGTGGACGACGGCGAGGCCCCGGACAGCAACGAGCCGGAGATGGGAAGACGCGGGAATAGGGTCGCAGACGGAGAGGTGTAGGAGGGTTAACTGGTTCTAGTGCGGTGTGGTTCGGCAGTCGGTGGAGAAGAACAGGAGGTGTGGAGGGGTGGAGGGATGGCCTGGCCAAGGGTGGAGTAGCGCTTCATAGCGAAGCATGCTAAGTAGAGCTGCTAGCAGCAGGAGGCGGGAGGTGGTCCCGACGGTGCTGGAGGAAGAAGATGAGAGATTGAAGATGGATGCCGGTCGTTGGATGTAAATCCAACGGCTAACATGCCAGAATCATTTGTTGACTAAATTGATAACGACTTGCGTTGGTTTCGTCCTATTGGCCCACATTTCAGCCTCCAAAAATGTGGCACGTATTCAACCCATTTTTTCACAATTTACAGTCTTTTTTGTGTGATAGAATTTATAGTCAATTTGATCTTTTTTTTTGAATTACAGGCATTAGCTGGGATGGGTGAACAAATAATGTAGCGTCCATGCGGCCCATTTATTTTATTTCCTAAAAATTACAGGTCATTTGCACTTTCTCGAAATACACGATTTTGTTGGGCTGATTCTAATTATAATGTTGGGTTGGGCCAGCAATGTTATCAAAAAATAGAAAGGGGCTGAGCATTTTGTTATAAATATATTTAAATAATAAGTGATATTATTACATTCATCCTTAAATCTTACCAAGCTTTTGTACACAATCACTAGGATTTTCGTGCCAAAACAATCCAGGATTTTATTTGTTAAGAAATTATTTTTATAAGTTAATAAGATGTGGGATATTGTTTTCTTACATATGTAAGTATTTGTTAAATATATGATGACAATAAAAATAATATATAATAACATATAAAATAATTTAAATATATATAATATAGTTAGAAGGGAAACATAAGTTGGACCTGGCGTTCCTATTCTTATATAGAAAAATAGAACAGACCTCTGCGTTTTCTTTAAAAAAATACATAAATTGGGCTGCCAAAAATAAAACCTCGGATGGGAGGTCCATAGGCCTGTTTGTATTTTCTTAGGGCCTATGGACCTCCCATCCGAGGTCGTGCGTTGCGCATGTTAAAAATGAAAGCCTAGATGAGGCAGCCCAAAACCACGTCCAACACTTGCCAAAACTTCGTCCCTCGTTTTCTCTGTGTTTCGCACACTCGACATTATGTGGGCATTTTGACTGTGCATCATATGAAGATGTGCTATGCATGAATGTTGATCAACATGATGTTAACTGGCTGGTAGTTCCATTTTCGACCATGAATAAAACTTCCAACATTTAACCCTGTTTGAAAAGGCCGAGTTAATATAAATGCTCTGCCTCTGAAAGTTGCAGTTTCTTATCTGAAACTGAACTTGCAGTTTCTTATCTGAAACTGAAACTTGCAGTTTCTTCTCCGAGAATCACATTGTCTGCACTTTTATACTCCTATGAAACTACATTTTTTAAGTGCTAAAAACAGATCTCTAGAATTCATAAAATACTTCATATGCTCAATACTGAAAATCTGAAATTCAAAAGACATTCATATCTGAAAGTACTCTCAAAATACACAATACAAAACACAATTCACAACCTGTAAATACTGACAACCCTAAGCTCCTCCTGACAATTCACAACCTGCTCGACTATTGGGCTGGGGGGCAGCCCCCTCCTATTCCTCGACAGCAGACAGCCGCCCCGTGAGACGATGTGAACGGCGAGGGAGACGATGGCGGGGAAGCATCATCGGGCCAACTGCTTTTCTCCTCTTGCAGTTGGGTTCGGTCGACGAAGACTCCACCGGCTCGCTCTGGCAGGACACCCTCACAAACGGCACCCTGTAGATGATCGATCCTTCAATCTCTGGTGGATGCTCCATCTGGGATCGATACTCCAACCACCGCTCCCTCACGATCGGATTCAGTGAATCTGTTTGCTCCATGGCCCAGAGGAGCAGCTCTATATACTCTGGCGCGACTCCCTCCGGGAGTATCGCTGCCTTTTCGCTCTGTTGCAGATATTTGGCCATGAATGTCGTCATCGCCGCTAGTTGGTCCTTGTTGTCAAACCAAGACTGTACCTCCAACATCCTAGCTAGCTTCACAGGGTCGTCGTCTGCGATCCTCACGTATCGGTTGTACTCCTCCATCGATCTACTTCTCCACAGCACCTTCACTCACCGGCGGTGGTTTTTGAATGGAAGAGGAGAGGAGCAGCGCTGGTTTTGGATTAGAACGAGAGAGGAGCGACGCTGGTTTTGGACTGGAACAGGAGAGGAGGGGCGATGGTTTTGAAATGGAAGAGGAGAGGAGCGGCGATGCATTTAGATTGGAACAGGAGAGGAGCGGCGGTGGTTTAAGAGGAGAAGAGCAGAAGAGCGGCGCTGGTCTTGGAAGTATTTTTTTGTTGTTTTGCGTATTTTGGGTCAAAGTTTGACCACGTACTGTATTTGACCAGCAAAATGTGAATGCATGTCACCAAAAAATTTATCGTTTGGTTCGTATCTGAATGTACATTCAAATTATATTATTTTTGCAACATATAACATCTATTTTATGTGCGAAAATCATGGTCAATTATGACCCAGAATAAAAGGGAGACTAGTTAATGTGGGGTCGCTTTCTTAATTGAAGGGTAAATTGATTTTGATTTTGATCCAGTCACAGCACGCTGGCCCTCTCGTCCAATCCTAAATCGCCGCCGCATGCTCCTCTCCCTCTTCTCCATTGCAAAACCACCTCCTCTCCTCTCCATCATCTCCATTCCAAAACCACCGTCTCGCCTCTCCCTCTTCTGATCTTCTCCATTGCAAAACCACCTCCTCTCCTCTCCGTCATCTCCATTCCAAAACCACCGTCTCGCCTCTCCCTCTTCTGATCTTCTCCATTGCAAAACCACCTCCTCTCCTCTCCATCATCTCCATTCCAAAACCACCATCTCGCCTCTCCCTCTTCTCTATTGCAAGACCACCGCCTCTGCTCCCATCTTCCAAAGCTAGCACCGGACCACTCAAAAGGACATCTATGGAGAGGATGCAGCAGCAAATCAGGCAGATCGCCAGCGGCGACCATGCAAAGTTAGCCAGGTTGAAGGAGATCCTTAGTTGGTTTGACAATGAGTGGGAGATTTCGAGGCTGGTGTGGGCCATGTGGCAATGTATGCGAAAGAGCAAGACGGCGGCGATGAGGGCGGCGATGTACATGTACTCCTCGGCGGCAGTCACGCCGCAGTCCTCTGAGTTCATCGAGTATCTCCTCTGGGCGATGGAGCAGACAGATTCGCCCGAGGCGACAGTCAGGCGGAGGTGGTGGGCGTACAGGTCGAAGGTCGAGCACCCAGAGGATAACGAATCAATCGAGTATGGTGTGCCATTTCGTGAGGGTGCAGAGCCAGCCGGAGCCACAGGAGTATTCGTTCTCCCACCGCAAGAGGAGGCCGGATGGCGCGACGTCGCTTCCCCGCCGTTCTCCACGGTTCCCTCGACGCTCGCCTCATTTCAACGGCGGCGATAGGGTTTAAGGTAAGCTTCGCAGTAACCTAATCTTCCACCTGCTCATGCTTACAATCAGTGTGACAGCTAATGAAAATCATGCTTACAATCAGTCTCCGAGTACTACGTCAATCACCCTAAAATAGCTCTGGACCTTTGGGTCAAAGTTGTGACACAATGTACAAATAATGAAAAATAGATTGGTGCTTCTTTCAGAAAAGAGTACTCCCTAGAAAACTGCCAATATAAGCTACTAGTATTTGGTTAGATGATTTGCTGCCGAGAAAGATCCGTTCACAGAGAGCGCCACACATCCCACTGGTGGTGGTGGATGCCAATGCGTGCATGCAGCATGGTTGGTGTCGGTAATTTTTTACTTGGCACACCTCGCACTCTGCATATATGCCGGTTCCATATGTACATTTGTGCAGTTCCACCAAAATGCAGCTGAATAACCCTCTTTGCATAGATAATGAAAAAGCGTGATTACATTATAGTGGCACTAGTTGATGAAACACACAAAATAAATAGAAGAAAATATTGCAATAGTATCATAGTATGCCATGCTGCGAGGGCGAGATGGGCCCTGCGACGCCTCATACTGGACATCGTCCCAAGTCTCCTAGATACACCTTCTGCCAGTGATGAACATCAGTGTACAACGGTAGTACAAGGAGGCGCCTTGAGACATTCAAATCTCTATTTTTGTACATATCAACTAAAATTAAGCGCCCCAGTTTGCAGAAACGCTTAAACATTAACAATGGGACTAGTTGATGAAACATACATTAACAAAGAGAAGCACTTTCTTTATCTACATTGGAAATGAAATGATAGAGATGACACTCGCTCTATTTTAACTGTATTATTACTTCATTTTACCAGTGACACTAGGGCCGAGAAGGTGGCAAACGAGGTGTACCGTGTGTCGCAAGGATGGAGGCCGGGGGTGCTTAGACTGGAATGCTGAAGCTGGCTCTTTCAATCACCAACATGGATGATTCAATTCATGGGACCTTTTGGTGCAGTTCACCTAAAATGAAGCAATGTCCCATGAGCTAGTAGCTTCTTCTTCAATTTTTTTTAAGAAAAGGGCTCCAGCCCCGGTTCCATTTCCATCAGAAAACGAAACCCATAGAGCTTCTTCTTCATTAGTTGCAATAAAATTGAGCAACATCAAGGTTGGTTATGAAGCTCCTGGAATGCTCAACTATAATTTGGATATCATTTGTGTAGTTCAACTAAGATCGAGCGTGAAATGTATATCTCTGTTTGCACAAAAAAGGTGGAAAGGAGGGTGACTAACAAGTGATGAAACATGCATCAAATGAAAAGAAGCATGTTCCTTATCTGAATGGCAATCCTATAAGGACAGTAGCAATTTCTAAAGCACTCGCATTGCTAGATATTAGTGTGGGCATTAGGATTAATTATGACAACCGTTAAATACGACATTACTTTGGGCACGGGAGAGTAGGCGGACCAGGACAGTTGCATTTCTAACGAAAAGAACCAACTTATCTTAATGGGAAATTTTAGCAGGACATGTAAAGAAGTGCCATTGATTCATATTACTGGAGGCATTACATTGAAAACAACATTGGTTTAACGTGTCCTTACTTTTAATAGTGTGACTGCTACATTTTACCAGTGGCATTACATAAGAGTGGCTTGGGGCAATAAACATCAGAACAGGATATCTGGGTTGGTCCCATTTTTGTTTGGTATAGCCACCTTATACTGTGTGAGGCTAGCAAATCTAGTGCTGGACTTACTCTGTTGACTTGTCCCCCAGTCCCCACTTTCTTTCCTTTTTCAACCAATAGATCGGGTTTATATTGAGTTTGTACTGTGTTTCCCTTTATTTCCCTATTAGACCTAGAGACCAGTTGGATAGCCAGTCTCTGCTACTTTTCGCCCCCATTATTTCCTCTTTCGACCAAGTCCTAGATTCAGGTAACAAATCCTCCCCCACCCCACCCCCTTTCTTCCTTGTTTGAACCAAGTAGTACTAGATTCGAGTGCATGAACTAGTTTTACCTCTTAAACGTAAAAAATTAGGTGGTTTTCGAACAGCCGATCGATCCTATCTATGAGGGGGCCTGAGAAATAGTAAAAGATACAAATGCAGCGATGTCAGGAGCTCGGGAAGTAGAGCAAGGCCGGTTTCGAAGGAAGTTATATCTGATGGTCGCCGGGATGTCGCTAGGTGGGCGGCGGGAGGCCAGATCTGCCCACACTACGACAACGAGGAAGAAGGGGTCGGAGGCCCTCCCTCGCCAGCGGTGCTTGGGAGAGAACGACAAGGCAGGCTGATCGGGACGTGCCTAACAGTGGGTAAGAGCCGTCACCGAGGACGACCGCGTGAACATTGCACCTTCTCACCTTCCCCGGTGGAGAGGATTCGACTGGATCTGTGACCAGCGGTGAGTAGAGAGAGAGAGAGAGTGTGGCCACCGCTGTCATGTTTAGATCTGGAGAGGCCGAGACAGTGTGAAGAGAGCAAGACTAGCAAGCAAGCGCGGAGGCTCCTGCCTATATAGTGGAGTAGTACTAGTTTTCTTTTGTCTACCAGAGCCGGCTTGACCTCGTCAATGACTGTCGAGAAGTCTTCATGCACGTGGCGCGGAGGCGCAGTTGTTGTCATTTTGATCTGAAGCGCCGGATTATAACATATAACACGAAAAAATGCCACATGACAAGAAATCATAACCTCACTGCCCAAAGGAGACAACATGAATCCCGACGGACAAACTAGACGAGGAACAAAGCTCAAATTAAAGATAAACTCATAGAAAAGGGGTCTGTCGATAGATGTCCTAATTAACATAGCCGGCTTGACCTAGATGGCAGCCTAGTAGTCATTGTTCGTGCATGTGCCCCCAATGACTAGCCCAACTCAGTTGTCGCTGTTTAACCCTCGCAGTGATCCGAAGCACATGACACCTAATTTTGCGAGATGACAAGAAACCTTTTTTTAGATTTCTCACCACAACTACAGCCATGTACAACACAGCCTGCACAATATGTAGACGATAGCCAATCCAGGCGTGTCTGCTGGAGTCTGGTCACATGCATGGACGAACTAATCTTCCGTGTCTTGCATGGATCGTCTAGGCACCAACGTAGTACAACACTTCTCTAGTACTATCGCTCGTCTCCCTCTTCTATTAAGTCACCCGACTTGCGGGGCCGGGGAGTGTGCCTATGGTCGGTTCTCAATTGTCGTCCCACATATGTGTGCAAACGCAATATGACGCGCGTTCCATTCAGAGAGCAGCGTGCCAGACCGACCGACCGTCTGGGGTGCGACGCGAACGCGACGGGCGTGCTGTATACTCCGTACATGTGTACCGGCGTTTTCTAGAAGCTTTGCTCCATGGCACGGGCGCAATCCATGAATACAAAATTAGTATATTGTATACTATTTAAAAGTCAAGGGCGGGGCTTTTCCTGCGCGGTAGGCGGCGGGGCAGTTCCGCCTAGTCGGTTCGACAGAGACGCGAGAAGACGAGGGAGTGGGCTGCTGCAAACATAGGGCTGTGTGATTTGACAACGAGTTATTGCTGGACAGGTGGGGCCCCGTGATTTGACTTCCCATTATCATTTTAACTGCGGCGCTACGAATGCTGGCAGTTCGCTCTGACTCATCCCTGCATGTCCTTCAATACTATGGCGGTTCGCTCCTAGTCGTCCCGTCCATTCACATTACGATAGTTCCACTAATCCTAACCCTCCTCCCAAATCCATGGCGTCCCAAATCTCCATGATCGGCGGTGAGTACAAGGTTAGAACCATCACCGGCGATGAGTTCGACGTCATCTACACCGTTCTTCCGTGACAATGAAAGGATGCCTTTCTCGCTTCAGACGCATGTTCGAAGACTCAGATGATGAGTGGGTCGCTGGGCTAGATGTTGAGCACACCACAGTCCTGGGACGAGAGTAGGATCTAAAGGACGAAGAAAGGAAGAAGCCCGCTGTGATCCAGGTTTGCGTGCATGACTTATGCTTGGTCTACCACATATGCCATGCCGACATTGAGTGCCAGGATTTTAAGGACTTCCTCGAGAGCAACCTAGTCAAATTCGTTGCTGTAGACTTTGGTAATGACAAAGAAGTCATGCGTCGGATAGGCCTCGTTGCAGGCAACACTTCGACCTCCAGAAGAATCGGCTGGTGTCCTCTCGTCAGCCTTCAATGCTGACCCTGGCAGGAGCCATGGTTCATCCTTCATACGGTAAATTGGAGAAACCTCCTGTTAGTGTCAAAACCGGCGGATCTCGGGTAGGGGGTCCCGAACTATGCGTCCAGGCCGGATGGTAACAGGAGGCAGGGGACACAATGTTTTACCCAGGTTCGGGCCCTCTTGATGGAGGTAAAACCCTACGTCCTGCTTGATTAATATTGATGATATGGGTAGTACAAGAGTAGATCTACCACGAGATCGGAGAGGCTAAACCCTATAAGCTAGCCTATGGTATGATTGTATGTTGTGGTTGTTGTCCTACGGACTAAAACCCTTCAGTTTATATAGATACTGGAGAGGGTTAGGGTTACACAAGGTCGGTTACAAAGGAGGAGATATCCATATCCGTATTGCCTAGCTTGCCTTCCACGCCAAGTAGAGTCCCATCCGGACACGAGACGAAGTCTTCAATCTTGTATCTTCATAGTCTAACAGTCCGGCCAATAGAGATAGTCCGGCTGTCCGGAGACCCCCTAATCCAGGACTCCCTCAGTAGCCCCTGAACCAGGCTTCAATGATGATGAGTCCGGCGCGCAGTATTGTCTTCGGCATTGCAAGGCGGGTTCCTTCCCCGAATACATCACAGAAGAATTTGAATATGAGGATAGTGTCCGACCCTGCAAAATAAGTTTCACATTCCACCGTAGAGAGAATAATATTTTCACAGATCTAATTTGCTGGCTTGTTTTGGCAGCATGACGTTATGTCATGGCCCGGTGATTATTTGAACCGTTTCCTTTAACCAGCCCCGCACATAACGCGAGGCAGTTTTTCGACACGTCTTGTCAAAGCAGAGATCGTGTCCCCTTATTACGGGATTCTCATCAATACGGGCGTGGGTAACCCAATCGCGCCATCAATTACGACGCTTGGGGGATAAGCGAGTTTTACCAGGCAAGTGGGGACGCGTAGTATCGTCCGCCCATATAAAGGGATAGGGATTCACCTTTCTATCCACGCCTTCTTCCTCCTCCGCTCATCCGCTTTCGCACACTCGAACTCTAGCGCCCAAGTCCGCACTTCCCACCTCAACCTTCTCCAATCATGTCCGGAGCGGGAGGCAGGTGGATGGTCTCCTCCGTCATGGAGGGAGACATCAAGAAACTGAGGAGAGCCGGATACCTGCCCGACGACATCGCGCACCGGCTCCCAGATGAGGGGCAGCTCATCCCCACCCCCAAGCCCCATGAGAGGGTAGTGTTCCTCACCCATTTCCTCCGCGGACTGGGATTCCCTCTCCATCCATTCGTTCGGGGCTCATGTTCTATTACGACCTGGATTTTCACGATCTGGCCCCGATCTTTATCCTCAACAACTCAGCGTTTATCGTCATGTGCGAGGCCTTCCTCCGCATCAAGCCCCACTTTGACTTATGGTTGAAGACCTTCAATGTCAAGCCGAAGGTTGTGGGAGGGCGCCAGGCGGAGTGCGGAGGCGCCATGGTGGGCAAGATGCCCAACGTAACATGGCTCGAGGGCTCCTTTATGGAAACCATAAAGGGGTGGCAATCGGGGTGGTTCTACATCACCGAGCCGCGCGACCCTGCATGGGCAGCAGCCCCCGAGTTCCGATCTCGCATCCCCACGCGGCTCACTTCCTGGAAAGAGAAGGGCCTATCCTGGGGTAGTTTAGGAGAGCAGACCGGACTCCAAACATGTATTCAAAACATGGTGAACAAGAAGCTCAAGCTTGTCAACATAATCCAAGTTATGCTCATCCGCCGGATCCTCTCGTGCCAACAACGGGAGTTCAACTTATGGGAGTTCGACCCGGCGTAGCACCGAACTCTGAACAGGCTCTTAGACACGACTCATGAAGATGCCTGGAGGGTGCTGTTCAAAAGTGCCGAGGTCCCCCCTCCTATTACTGAGGATCACGGATTCAGCGCGAAGCGCCAAGCAAGTGCGGTAAGCCGCTTTACCTTTCATAGGGTACTTATTTTTTATAGATTGACTCTATGCAGGATCTAAACTCCCGTACTTTGACAGGACTGGCAGAAGATGGCTGGACAGATCGACTGTCCGGCTCCTTTGCCCGAAGGCCCCGCAGACGCTCTTCTGGCGAAGATGTTGACTCCGGCTCCTTATACGGTGCCGGAGAAGACCAAGAAGGCCAAGGGAACCCGAAAGAGTTCCCGACGCCAGGCGTCGTCGGACTCACCGCCCGATGACTTTGCGGCACACTCTTCCCCCGAAGACGAGGAAGAAGAAGAAGAAGAAGAAGAAGAAGAAGAAGCATATGCTCCCCCACCGACTGGGGAAGACAGGAAAAGGAAGGCCGCCCCAACTAGGGGGGCCGAAGGGTCCAAGAAGGGAAGGACTCTCCTTCCGGATAGTTCCACCGCCGCCGATGAAGGCGAAGATGAGTGGTTGCCCAGGGCCAAGACCCCGGGGAGATCGTAAGTATTTGGATACCAGAGTAACTCATAGGATTCCTTTGTCGCACTGCTTTCCCTAACGTCAAACACAATTATGCAGGCCGCCACGAGCCAGTATCGATGTATCGTCGGACGGCTCCCTAGGCTTGTCGGACATGGATAGCGATCTAGTCCCGACCGCCACCTCCCCTCATCCTGCCGACGACGCCGAGGTGTTGTCTCAAGAGGCACCGGATCGAGGGGAGACAATCTCGGAGGCGCCTCAAGGCGACCTTCCGGACTCCGGGAGCCGAGGGGATGGGGCCCCTGAGAGCTCCGAGTTCGGCCCTCAGCCGAACACCGCGCCGGAACCTCCAGCGGTTCCAGGCTCGGGCAGGCGGCCTCCTTCTAAGAGGGGAAAGACGCCTGTGCCGGTGACCTCTATCCATCCAGAGGCGCCGGACAATCTGCTGGAAGCGCTTCACAGCGCTTTCATCGATGAGGGGCACCGCACTATCATGAGTGCGGTGATCCAGAAGATTCAGTCCGCCAAGAGCGGATTGACTGAAGCCTGTGCCAGCCTTCTAACAGGCTTCGAGGTAAGTGTTTTAAAATGTAGTAGGAATATTACCGCATAGATAGTAGCCCCTGATGCTTTGTTCAGTGTTCACAAAGAAAAGCTGAACAGAGGATCAAATAATATCGCAGGAGTCTAATATACGTGAGTCAATATGCATATGCAGGCTTCGCTGCTGGCGTCCCCCGCACTGACCGCGGAGGTCGCCGTACTGAAGCAGGCCCTCGAGGGGTCCAGGAAAGAGCTCGGCCTTGCCAAGAGGCAGCTCGAGGAGAACAAGGGTAAGTAATACCCTGTCTATAGATATGTATATATGAAAGAAGACACGATTGCAAAATGACATGATCATCGAATATTTGCCAGGGGCCACGACCGAGGTGGCGACCCTGAAGCAAGCGCTAACCAAGGCCGAAGATAAAGCGGCCAAGGAGTGCACCGAGCGAGAGAAGCATGAGGCTCGGGTGGGCGAGGTGCAGCAAGAGCTCCAGGCTCTCGTGGCGAAGCACGAGGCGTTGGAGCTTGACTCAAAGATGCGGGAGTCTAAGCTTGCCACGGCCCTCGAGAGTGCAAAAAGTGCCAAGGCCGAAGCCCAAAAGGCCCTCCAACAAATCGACGCGATGAAGAAGATAGCGGCGGGTAAGGCTTTCTATATGCAAAGCAAGCATGTAAAAGTAAATTACTGATTACTTACCCGAATCCGGAGCTCTCCAGGAGCATTCGCAGATTTGCCCCGCAGTGTGTCCGATGCCGCACAATTTTACCAGGCCGAGGATGGAAGCTCAACGGAGAAGCTGTTCTGGTCTCAGTATGCTGAGGCCGAACACCCGGTGCCAATGAGCGACCAGCTGAAGCAGATGGTCGAGCTACATAAGGCGGCCGATCGGGCCATGAAGAGCTTTATAGTTCGGCTGTGGCCTGGCGACGCCCTTCCGAACAGCTTCTTCGGCCTGGTGAGGCGGCTTGTGGATGCCTGCCCGCGGCTGGAGGTCGTCAAGCGATCTGTCTACATTGAAGGTGCACGCCGGGCTTTCGCCCGTGTGAAGTTGTAGTGGGTCAAGCTAGACGCCGTGAAGCTGATCAAGGAGGGGCCACCGAAGGGCAAGGAGCACCGCCACCCCGAGATGTACTACGAGGGTGTTCTGCCGGGTGCCCGTCTCATCACGGACGAGTGTTCAAAAGATGTAATATTTGAATGAGACTTGCTCGTTTTATCCTGTGTTTATGAAAACTTATTTCATATGCGCTATGCAACGCTTGTTTGAATTTAAAATATTACCTTATGTTTGGCTGTTTATCCAATCTGAGAGATGGCTAGTCCTCGGCTTCTGCCCCCATGCCACGAGTGCTGGGGTGTTCGGGATAAACCTGAGCACTCTTGTTCCCATGTTTGGGTCCTTCGAGGGAGGTGCCCAGCATAGTGAATAAGGCAACCGGACTAATAATGCTTTTATCACTCTCACTTAGCCATAGAATTCTATAATTTTAAATTTCGGCAAAGCCCCTGGTATTCGGAAGGCCGAATTTGGGGTGCGATACACGCCTTTAAGCCGGACAGGGCCGGCCCCTCGCTCTAAGCGGCATAAGTCTTTAGGGAGTCGAAAACCTCGCCGAGCAGCGACCAGTCTCTCGCCTTATCATGATAGTCAGTTTTAGCTTTCTCTACTGAGGTGCTGAACCCAGCAGAACCGGGGCACAATCGCAGTAGTTCTCCTAGCGCTACCTTAGCCGATAGAGCGGAATGTAAGGTACCAAAATATAGGAGCTAGGCAAACCCAACATTTGACCAAAGACATGATTCGGAGCTGATGCATATAATGCTATAAGTTCGGGGTGCCGCACTTGTGAAAGTGTTCGGACTTTTCACACCGTGTCGTGGGGTACGTAAGCCCCTGGTGTATTGGCCGTACCAAAGTGTACGGTTGCAAGGTGACGTTAATGAACATGAAGATATATATA
>NC_041390.1:539439525-539445297 GCF_002162155.2 Triticum dicoccoides
AACAAGAATGCAATAATAATCGTGATGTCATGCATTGTTTATTCAAAAAATTGCGTTAAGGCAAAGTGATACAGATAGTGCGATAAGCAAAGAGTGGGACTATGTCCCTTCCAAGGGCAAGCTGAGGAATGATATTAAATCGAATATTTCGCTCGTTACTGTAATCCACCTGGGAATTCCGTGGTATGACGTAGCTGTCTGCCTCCTTGGTTGCTGCATCATGTGTTTGGCAATGGTGCTGCCGGATAGTATTTCCAGAGATTAAGGTCCTGAAAAAAAGAAAAATAACCAAGCGGGAAGCCCCTAGTGTGGTTTAAGCCGCGTCTTGGGGCGTGCCGCAGTTGTGTCCCCCCTCCCTATCTGTGCCCATGGTATTTTTAATGCGTAATTATGTACGCGCGGCACGAGTTTCGCCACTGGGCTGGAATTGGGGTGTCCGCCGTATTGCTACGCGAGCTCAGATCGCGCCAGGTGGTCTATTTGCCAATTACTCCGAGCGCGCTTGAAGGTGTCCGGGCTTTGAAGCGCCGAACTGGTTGATTGCCTTGAGAGGCTGCTTTGCGCTTCTGCTGCGAGGGCTGCGGTGTGCTCCTCTGTTCGGAGGGAGCGCTTTGTGTTTCCATTGACTGTAATAACTCCGCAAGGTCCTCGCATCTTGAGCTTGAGGTATGCATAATGCGGTACCGCATTGAATCTAGCAAATGCGGTTCGCCCGAGCAGCGCGTGATAACCACTGCGGAACATGACTATATCAAAGATTAACTCTTTGCTTCAAAAATTATCCGGGGATCCGAAGACCACTTCCAGTGTAATTGAGCCTGTGCAATGGGCCTCCACACTTGGAATGACGCCTTTAAAGGTCGTTTTTGTGGGTTTGATCCTTGAAGGGTCTATACCCATTTTACGCACTGTGTCCTGATAAAGCAGGTTCAGGCTGCTGCAGCCATCCATAAGGACTCGAGTGAGGTGAAATCCGTCAATGATTGGGTCTAGGACCAGTGCGGCGAATCCGCCATGATGGATACTAGTGGGGTGGTCCCTGCGATCGAAGGTGATCGGACAGGAGGACCAAGGGTTGAACTTTGGGGCGACTGGCTCTAACACATATACGTCCCTGAGCGCACGCTTCCACTCCCTCTTGGGGATGTGGGTCGCGTATATCATGTTCACCGTCCGCACTTGCGGGGGAAACCTCTTCTGTCCTCCGGTGTGCAGCTGCCGGGGCTCCTCCTCGTCATCGCTATGCGGCCCCTTGTCCTTGTTTTCAGCAATTAACTTGCCGGCCTGCTTGAACACCCAACAATCCCTGTTGGTGTGATTGGCTGGCTTATCTGGGGTGCCATGTATTTGACACGAGCGATCGAGTATACGGTCCAAGCTGGATGGACCCAGTGTACTTTGTTTGAATGGCTTTTTCCGCTGACCGGGTTTAGAGCCTTTGAATCCGGCATTGACTATTGTGTCCTCAGCATTTTCGCTGTTAATGCGGCGCTTATGTTTGTTGCAACGTGACCTGCTATTGCCGTCCTTGGTATCTGAGGTACCATGGTTCTTTGATATGTTATTACTACGAGCCAGCCAGCTGTCTTCTCCCGCACAAAAGCGGGTCATGAGCGTCGTGAGAGCTGCCATAGATTTCGGCTTTTCTCGACCAAGGTGCCGGGCTAGCCACTCGTCTCGGATGTTGTGTTTGAAAGCCTCTAAGGCCTCTGCATCCGGACAGTCGATGATCTGATTTTTCTTTGTAAGGAACCGAGTCCAGAATTGCCTGACTGACTCTTCTCGCTGCTGAATTATGTGGCTCAAGTCATTGGTGTCTGGTGGTCGCACATAAGTGCCCTGAAAGTTGTCGAGGAATGCAGCTTCCAGATCTTCCCAACAGCTAATGGAGTTTGCTGGCAAGCTGTTAAGCCAATGCCGCGCTGGTCCTTTGAGCTTTAGTGGGAGGTATTTGATGGCGTGTAAGTCATCACCGCGGGCCAAGTGGATGTGGAGGAGGAAATCCTCAATCCATACTGCGGGATCTGTTGTGCTGTCGTATGATTCAATATTTACAGGTTTGAAACCTTCTAGGAATTGATGTTCCATTACTTCGTCTGTGAAGCATAAGGGGTGTGCGGCGCCTCTGTATTGGGCTATGTCGCGACGCAGCTCAAATGGGTCTTGCCCGCTGTGTTCGGCCCGGCCGGATTTTCTTTTACTGTATCCGGCGTGACGTTTATCGTCTTGCAGAGTGGTGCGCCATCGTGATCCGTAGATCGATCTTGCATGCTTTGCTTTGTCCTCCAATATGTCTCGCAGGTCTGGCGTATATCCCCATGCCTTTTTATTTGAATGGCGTCGGGGTGGAGGCTGAGCTTTTGGCTGGAATGCCTCTCTATCGCGACCACGAGGTGGCCGATCAGCCGTATCATATGCTTCTTCCTCCAGTCGGGGTAGTAACCTGCACTTTGGGTATCTCTTGGAGGGGCGCTCGAGTTTATATTCCTCGGCCGCGAGGACTGTGACACTCCAAAATTTTTATTTGGTTTTTATCAAAAAACTTTGTGGTTTTTGAGGAGAGGCTATTCAAAATTTTTCTTTTTCAGAAAAACCTTCCACTTAAAAACTCCCTTTACTTTGGCAAGGATTTTATTTTTTTTAAACTTTGGTGTTTGATCTTTTGAAACTTCTTCTCTGTTGGTTCTCTCTCAAATTCATTTTTGGAGTTTAATTTGTTTTATTTTAAAATGAAGCTCTATGAAAATTTGGGGATTTTCATATCTTGGAACCATCCTTGACTTGGCATTTTTGCCCATGTGGTAAAACCCCTCCAAATCCTCCCCTACATCTTGTGATCCACCTAAGTTCTCTGTTCCAACTAATCCAAACAAGTTTTGGATTTTATTCTAATTATTTTTCCTCTCAAATCAATTCTGAAAATTATTTGGAGCCTGAGTGATTTTCAAAGCAAGTACCCTATTGCATTTAAGTTTTGACCTCAAACCAACTCTCCTGGATTGTCCTTTGTACCCACAACTCAGAACCATCTTGATCCACTCCTCCTCTTTTCAAAATTTTCAAAATTCAGTCTCTGCAAGTTTGGACCAGATTTGCCAAATTTGATAAAATTCATATCTACATTGCTACAAAAATTCCACCAAAATTCAGGTAACCTATTTGAGCAATGAGAAGCCACTCCACCAAAAATCAGCTCAAGGAAAAATCCCTAGATGCCAAAAGCATTCTGTCGAACACCTGAGCTGCACTGTTCTTTGCACTTTCAGTAAAATTCAGATTTACAGTGTCATTTTCTTCAGAGATCAGTCAAAAGCGTACAATGCGCTTGGCACGTTCCTCGCAGCCTCTCCCTCTTGTCCGGAGCTTCACACGCGTGCGTGGAGCCTTCCTGGCGTCGGTGGCACGCTGGCCCACCCTCGCCGGCGTCTTCTGCGGCGTCAGGACCTCCCGTGGCGGCCGACAGAAGGCACACCACGGCAGAACGCCGTTCAGCGCCGCCCAAAGCCCCTTGGCTCTCCGCGTGTCCCTGCCGTGCCAGCGCACGCCCGTGGCACCGTCGCCGTGTCCCGGCAAGCACGGAACGTGCTCCCTGCCGCCGACGGGCCGCGCCACCCCCGTTCCGTCGAGCTCACCCTTAGCACCTAGTCCCAGCCCGTTTAGCGCCTAAATGGGACCGGTGGACCTCAACGGCGATGCCCAAGCCCATAATCCCACTGCACATCCCCGGCACCGCCGTAATCACTCGCCGGAGATCCCCGTTCATGGCAACCGCCTCGGGCCGCCTATAAAAAGGGCCCCCGAGCTCACCCTCGTGCACGCCTCATCCCCACTCCTCACCAACACCACGCCAGGCCACTCGGAGGACCTCGAGGAGGTCTCCTCCCCCAACTCCGGCCGCCCCGATCCGCCTCGGCCTCCACCTCGATTCGCTCCGGTGAGGCCATCTCCGGCGCCCAAACCCCGTCCGTTACCCTCTCTAGCTACCAGGAGCCTAACCCCCTCTCCAATTTGACCTCTGCAGCCCTCTCCGACGAGCCCCTCGACCACCCGAGCCGCCGTCCGCCGGAGCAAAGCTCGTCGTCGACGTGGTACTCGCCGGCGACCACCACCACCACCAACCGACGCGGAATGGCGCCCTAAGCACGGAGGTACCCTCCGACCCCCCTGCCTCGCCGTGGATCGCCGCCGGCGACCACCGCGGCTCTCGGGCGCCGACGAGCTTCGTTCCCCCCTTTTTGAAATTCAAACCTGACGCGTGGGACCCCACCGTCAGCCTCTCTGCTCTCTCTGTTGAAACGTTCTCTGGAAGCGCCTTCGGGCAAAGTACGTTTTCCCTTTGGGCTGGCGTAGTTTCTGCCGAAGCGTTTTCTGTTTTTACAAGCTAGCCCTTGGAAATCTTCTGTTTCATTACAGATGAGTCCCTGGACAAAAACCCTTATAACTTTTAAACAGAAAAGTATTTTTGATTGATTCTTTTTCTGTTCTCTTTAGAATTTTGTCTAGTTTTTTTATCATATTTATTTGAAAAATATTTGGTATACTTTCTGTGCACTCCTTGGTATTTACGATAGCGCATATATTTTCTTTATACCGTAGATACCGAAGGAGGTGACGGAGCCGTGAACTTCACCGAACTAGGCTCCGACTACTCTGAACCAGGCAAGCATGTTTGAACTTTTGATATGATGAGTGTCTTGGCATGTTTTGCATTTAGTTAGTTTTATGGCATGTTGAGAAGCATATCGATGAACGTTATTTTATGCGATAAAGAGGTAAGTGAGTTCGATGATCCATAAGTGGATGGATGTGAGTATGAATGGCCATGTGTTGGCATGAGGATGGGTGAGACGGCAGTGTTGTAGCATGCCAGTCTTATGCCGGACTATGTGACTTCAGTGTCAAACCGTATCGGTCCAGTTCCTCTCATTTCCTTCCCTGTACTACCACATGTTTTCCGTAAGGAATATGGTTTAGTAAGTCGCAAACCGCTTTTCTGGTACACACCAAAAGGAGAGGCCATGATGATGGTTCCATGGCCCTGGATTAAAGCCAGTCATCCGGTCAGGGGGCATGGGTGTTTCCGGTTGGGACCGAGAGGGGGGCACCCCTTAGAGCGCGCGTATATAAATCTGATCCCATGCTATTCGAGATTGTGATCTCCCCGTCTCAAAAGTTTTTCTTGGACGATGTCTAGGGTGATTCCTAGGATCGAGAGGTAGGATGGGTGTGTACTGGTTAGCTGTGTTTTCTTCCGAAATACCGTAAACGGAACTAGTCCTTCGTGACTACGGAAATCCGTTGGCTGTGGGAACAATTTTGTACAAACTCTGCAGAATCATATATTCCTCCAAATCATCTATTCCCTGTCCCAGATCGATATTATCTTATCCTAATCAAATGTCAGTTTTGATGGCAGAGACTCCGGTGATTCGCTCGAATGCTAACTCCAGTTAAATGATATTCATGTGGATGGACTAACCCATTTATTCTTATGAATTAAATGTTTATTATGAGTATTATTTACCTGTGAATAAAAGCCCTTCTGTGATGTCGCCCCGACGTCCGACTGTGGCATTTCTTTTCAAGCCCTTTCTGTGATGTCGCCCCGACGTCCGACTGTGGCATTTCTTTTCAAGCCCCTTCTGTGATGTCGCCCCGACGTCCGACTGTGGCATTTCTTTTCAAGCCCCTTCTGTGATGTCGCTCCGACGTCTGACTGTGGCATTTCTTTTCAAGCCCCTTCTGTGATGTCGCCCCGACGTCCGACTGTGG
>NC_041390.1:539445657-539455476 GCF_002162155.2 Triticum dicoccoides
CTGTGGCATTTCTTTTCAAGCCCTTTCTGTGATGTCGCCCCGACGTCCGAATATGGCATTTCTTTTAAAGCCCTTTCTGTGATGTCGCCCCGACGTTCGACTTTCTTTTAAAGCCCTTCCTGTGATGTCGCCCCGACATCCGTCTGTGGTATTTCTTTTTAAGCCCTTTATGTGGTGTCGCTAAGACGCCCGACTGTGGCATCATTTCCTTATATTTATTGGTTCCCCTTTCGAGGCGTCGCTTCAGACACCCGATAGGTAGTTATTTATGTTCTGTTGGGATTTCAGGCGGACTACCGCCGTTTCCCTTTTTCTTACCTTGTCATGCTAATTTTTGAATGTACATCGGTGAATTAATCATGACGCAACCATGCATGCATTTGTTATATCTTACGTCCGAACTGTCTTGCGAGTACTTTCAAAGTACTCACTGGCTTGTTGATTTGGCCAGATGTTGACGAAGGTGATCTCATGGATGAAGAGTTTGATAGCGAGTCCGACACCTAGAGGAGTCCCAGTCAGTCTCGTGCGACCCTGGATTTGGTCACTGTTTTATATCTGCTTCCGCTACCAAATAAATTCATCGAGCCTCACCTCGAAGCTCGATGATATGATAGACTTAGAGTCTTGTATTTCTCTCCCCGCCGTGTTTTTCCACCACCGCCCTATCCTCGAGTCAGTAGTATGCCTCCACACCACTGTGTCATGTCCGCCATTATGTATAATTATTGGCGTGCTTGTAATAATTTGGTTGAGCAACCGTAGTTCGACTCTGTAATATATTTTAAGCTACTGGCTTATTGTATCAAGAAATTGTCTACCAGTGAGGAGGATTTCTCTCATACTGGACTCAAAAGATTGGTTTCTCAATAAATATTTTTATTGGAAAACCGGTCGTGACAAGCTTGGTACCAGAGCCAGGCTGACTGTAGGAAGCCACTAGGTGCGATCGCTAATTGGTTATTAGCATGATAGAGCTAAATTATATCTTTGCAATTGTAGTCATTTTCTGTCAGTCAGCATAAATTTATGATCTGACCCTGCAGAATTTTTGCCTACTTTTGTAGATGGCCGACAACAGCTGCGAGTCTCAGACCTTCGCCAACGTGCCCGATGGGTTCGTCAAGCTTCTTTCTTTCACCGTTCAGGTCGCGATGGGGCCATCCGTGCGCCCAGTCTTCACACTCTGCCAGCACCGAGTCAACGACAGTCTGACCATGCACCAGGCCGCGGTGCAGTTCAAGGGAGGGCGTGGTGAGTTACGCTGCTTCCGGTTCGTGGGAAGAGCCATGCCTACGGAGAGGCATGCTATGCAGATGGCAGCCCGCGAGGCGATAGCTCGTCTCCGGGATGTCCTTCCCGTGATGAAGACTCGTCGTTACCGTTATCTTCCGTGCCATGTGCCTTACACCTGTCACTACGCATACTCCTGCCCCAGAGGAGAACGAGACGAGGCTTTTGAGATGCTCATTGAGTATCTCCGGGCCCTAGAGGCAGCCTTCGATAACCTAGTGGACGACTTCGTAGCTACCCGCATGGACTCAGTTCATGGCTGCGCTGCCAACAGGAGGGAGCTCCTACCCATCGCACCGCCACTGACTTTGGTCTCGCCCTCAGCATCTTATACGCCTACTCGTCGCCTGCCTTCTACCGAAGAATTCAACCAAGTCATTGCACCCACTTCAGCGCGCACTGCACCACCCTTCGCGCCCACTCCTGTACGTGTTGCTCCGCCCCTGGCAACCGCTCCGTCCGCTCTGCGCAACACTACACGTATGGAGCCCATTAGCAAGGAGGAAGTCGAGTCCCCAACCTCGCTACGCCTCGCCCTTGACAGGGCAAAGGAGGTCGTCAACATCTCTGCCTGAGTACGCCTAGCTGCCATGTATTGTACCGCTTTGTAAGATATGTACGTAGGTTGTGAGAAGTAGCCTGTTTGCGCATCATGTAGGATCTGGAGAAGTGCACTAGCCTAAATAACATGTCAGGATTATGTTCGCATATCCTGAGTGATGTATTGTATAATTACCGCCCGCGTGTAAGATATGTAATGAGCAGTCCTTCTCCGTGCGCAAGTCGATTTGTTTTTCTTAAGTAAGCTTGGGTATTTAATTATATCTGCCAGCTTTATGCATTTATGGATTTGTTTTTGCAACTCTTTCCGCTTTTCTTATGAGTTTTACAAAAATATATCCCCAGAGTGAAAAATGTCTCGTCCTTGGACACGCTCCATGCCAACTCCACCAGAGGAAAATTATGATACACAACCCAGCAACGAGTTCACTCAGGGACAGTCAAACCAACAGGGCAGTGAATCGGCACTTTCACAAATGTGCCGCCTTTATGAGCAGAGTCAGCAACAACATCGTGAGATGATGAACTAAGTCATCAACATGGGGAATCATCATGGACAGTATCAGCAGCATTCCAAGTTATCTGAGCTACAGAAGACACATCCTCAAACATTTTCTCACACTGACAAGCCTCTTGAAGCCGAGGACTGGCTTCGAGATATGGAGAGGAAATTAATTATTGCAAAATGTTCAGATCTCGAGAAAGTACTATATGCTCCACACTATCTCACAGGAGCAGCCGCATCGTGGTGGGAGAATTTTCTGCACATGCATCCCAACGAAAATGACATAACCTGGGATGATTTCAAGGAAGGTTTCCGTGGTGCACATATTCCTAAGAGTATTATGAAAATCAAGAAGAGAGAATTCGATGACCTCAAACAAAGGAACATGACAGTGTCAGATTACAACAGTCAATTTACCCTATTGTCCCGCTACGCCAATGAAGATCGTATGACTGAAAGCAAGAAGATGGAGAAATTCCTTGATGGTCTGGCGCCCGCGCTTAAATGTCAACTGGTCGTGCACACTTTTCCTGATTTTAAAACACTGGTGGACAAAGCCATTACTCTGGAAAATGAGAGACGTAGTCTGGAAGATATCCGCAAGCGAAAAAGGGACCAGACTAATCATGCTCGCAATCACCGAAGCAAGACAGATTTTCAAAAGGGTGGGACACACAAATCCTCATCCAATGTCTCACGCCCAATCAGGAATTTTCATGCAAGGGACAAGGAATTCACCTATCGCCCCGGCGTTACTTGTTACGCTTGTGGAGAAGAAGGGCACTATGCCAAACAGTGCCCCGGGCCAAGGAATTCAACCCCAAAGCCGAACAACGGCGGCAACAATTCCGCGCCCAAGCGAAACAATTTCAATCCCAACAATAACCACAGGAAGGGTCATCTGAACCACGTAACCAAAGAGGAGGCACAAAATGCTCCGGATATCGTACTCGGTACGTTTCCTGTCAACACAATACCTGCAATGGTTTTGTTTGATTCTGGAGCTTCTCACTCTTTCATTTCGAAAAGTTTTGCTTTGCAAAATAATTTTTCGATGCTTCCTTTGGAGAAACCCATGACCATCAAGTCCCCTGGGATTCAGCAAGTTACTCAGAATTACTGTCAGAATGTGGTCATTGAGTTCGAAGGACTGAAGTTTCACGCAAATCTTATTGTGTTGGAAAATAAAGGACTGGATGTCATCCTAGGGATGGACTGGCTAACCACCAATAAGGGTTTTATCGACTGTTTCAACAGGACCGTAATCCTCACACACCACCAAGGGAAGACAATAAGAGTATCAGCCAAGGAAGGAAAAATACCCCGGCAACCGAGATTAAATAAGGTGGATGTTTCTGAGCTAAACAAGGTTCCAGTAGTGTGTGAATTTCCAGATGTATTCCCTGAAGAGCTACCAGGCATGCCACCAGATCGAGAAATAGAATTCCGCATTGAGCTAGCACCAGGAACCACCCCCATATACAAGAAACCATACAGAATGGCACCATCCGAGTTGATCGAGTTGAAGAAGCAAATAAAGGAATTACTGGAAAAAGGATACATTCGAGCCAGCTCCTCACCTTGGGGATCACCAATTTTATTTGCCAAAAAGAAGGATGGAACGCTGAGATTGTGTATTGACTATCGAGCACTTAACATGGTCACAGTCAAAAACAAATACCCGATGCCAAGGATAAACGATTTGTTTGATCAACTTGCTGAGGCCAAGGTATTCTCAAAAATTGACTTAAGGTCAAGATACCATCAATTGAAGGTACGAACGGAAGATATCCCCAAAACAGCCTTCACCTCCAGATATGGACTGTACGAGTTCACAGTGATGCCATTTGGATTAACTAACGCCCCAGCATATTTTGTTCACCTCATGAACAAAGTATTTATGAAGTTTATGGACAAATTCATCGTGGTATTCATTGATGATATTCTGGTATACTCCAAGACACCAGAAGAGCACGCAGAACATCTCAGGATTGTGCTAGGAGAGCTAAGAAAACACCAATTGTATGCCAAGTTTAGCAAGTGCGAATTTTGGCTAAGACAAGTAGGCTTTCTAGGCCACGTACTGACTCAAGATGGTATCGCAATGGACCCAGAGAAAGTCAAGGCCGTACTCGGCTGGAAGTCACCAGCCAGCGTAACGGACATACGGAGTTTCTTGGGAATGGCAGGATATTACCGCAGATTTATTGAAGGATTTTCCACCATAGCCAAGCCTATGACACAGTTTCTCAAGAAAGATAAGAAGTTTGAATGGACAGAAGCCTGCGAGAAAAGTTTCCAAGAGCTAAAGCGGAAGTTAACAACAACACCGGTATTAATTGTACCCGACATACACAAGAATTTTGAAGTATATTGTGACGCGTCCAGAAAGGGTCTCGGATGCGTGTTGATGCAAGAAGGCAAGGTTGTCGCCTACGCTTCAAGGCAACTTCGCAAACATGAGGAAAATTATCCCACTCATGACTTAGAAATGGCAGCAGTTATTCATGCACTCAAGGAATGGAGGCATTTCTTACTTGGGAATCGATGTGAAATATATACGGATCACAAAAGTCTCAAATATATTTTCACGCAGCCAGAACTAAATTTACGGCAACGACGTTGGTTGGAATTGGTAAAGGATTATGATGTTGGTATCCATTACCATCCAGGGAAAGCAAATGTAGTGGCCGATGCCCTGAGTCAGAACCCCAGCTCCGACGAAAACTATCTGCACAGCTTGAGGCCCGAATTCCATCAAGAATTTGCCAAGCTCAACTTGATAATGGTAGCAAAAGGCACCATATCAAACTTGGAAATACAACCCAACCTTGTGGAGAAAATTAAAGAAGCTCAGCCCGGTCACCCCAACATTGAAGGAATTAAAAGAAAGTTGAGTATGGGCAAGGCCTCGGAATTCGTAATAGACAATGAAGGAATATTATGGTACGGAGAAAGGCTCTGCGTGCCAAACATAGAAGACCTTAAGCAGCAAATTTTAGCTGAAGCACACACCACTCCATATTCAATTCACCCTGGAGGAACCAAAATGTATAAGGATATTCAGGAAAGATTTTGGTGGCACGGTATGAAGAGGGACATAGCCGCCTTCATTGCATGTTGCGACTCATGTCAACGCATAAAAGCTGAACATCAGAGACCAGCCGGACTACTGCAACCTAACAAAATACCTGAGTGGAAATGGGATGAAATAGGGATGGATTTTATTGCCGGACTACCTCGGTCACGACACGGCAATGATGCCATATGGGTCATCACTGACAGGTTAACCAAAGTGGCACACTTTATTCCAATAAAGACGACCCACACCACACAGAGGCTTGCCAGGATTTATCTCTCCCGTATAGTTTGTCTGCAAGGTGTCCCGAAGACTATAATATCCGACAGAGGCACCCAGTTCGTCTCAAGATTTTGGGAGCATTTACAACAGGCTCTGGGAACCCAACTAGCCTTCAGTACCGCATACCACCCACAGACTGATGGACAAACAGAACGCGTAAACCAGGTTTTAGAAGACATGCTGAGAGCATGTGTCCTCACATATGGAACCAGTTGGGAAGAAAGCCTGCCATACGCCGAGTTCGCGTATAACAATAGCTACCAGGCCAGCCTACAAATGGCACCATTTGAAGCCTTATACGGACAAAGGTGTCGTACCCCGTTAAATTGGTCAGAGACCGGAGACAGCCGCATCTTCGGACCAGACATGCTCAGAGAAGCCGAGGAAAAGGTCAAGCTAATCAGAGACCGACTTAAGACCGCTCAAAGTCGACAGAAGAGTTATTATGATCAGAAACATCGTAGAGTCAGCTTCGAACCCGGTGAGTTCGTATACCTGAGAGTGTCCCCGATGAGAGGATTGCAACGGTTTAAGATTAAAGGAAAGTTAGCACCAAGATTCATTGGACCATTCTGCATAGTGGCACGAAGAGGCACTGTAGCCTACCAGCTAGACTTACCCGAAGACTTGTCCGACATTCACGACGTGTTCCACGTCTCTCAGTTAAGGAAATGCATAAGCAACCCAGAGAAACAAGTATCCCATGAAAACATTGACGTGCAGCCAGACCTCACTTATCGGGAACGTCCCGTAAGAATATTAGAGGAGTCTGAAAGGAGGACCCGGCATAAGACCATCAAGTTTTTCAAAGTCCAGTGGAGCAATCACACCGACAGTGAAGCAACTTGGGAAAGCGAGGATTTTCTTCGGACAGAGCATCCACACCTATTTAAGGATCAGCTGAAATCTCGGGGACGAGATTTTTCCTAAGGGGGTAGGTGTTGTGACACTCCAAAATTTTTATTTGGTTTTTATCAAAAAACTTTGTGGTTTTTGAGGAGAGGCTATTCAAAATTTTTCTTTTTCAGAAAAACTTTCCACTTAAAAACTCCCTTTACTTTGGCAAGGATTTTTTTTAAAACTTTGGTGTTTGATCTTTTGAAACTTCTTCTCTGTTGGTTCTCTCTCAAATTCATTTTTGGAGTTTAATTTGTTTTATTTTAAAATGAAGCTCTATGAAAATTTGGGGATTTTCATATCTTGGAACCATCCTTGACTTGGCATTTTTGCCCATGTGGTAAAACCCCTCCAAATCCTCCCCTACATCTTGTGATCCACCTAAGTTCTCTGTCCCAACTAATCCAAACAAGTTTTGGATTTTATTCTAATTATTTTTCCTCTCAAATCATTTCTGAAAATTATTTGGAGCCTGAGTGATTTTCAAAGCAAGTACCCTATTGCATTTGAGTTTTGACCTCAAACCAACTCTCCTGGATAGTCCTTTGTACCCACAACTCAGAACCATCTTGATCCACTCCTCCTCTTTTCAAATTTTTCAAAATTCAGTCTCTGCAAGTTTGGACCAGATTTGCCAAATTTGATAAAATTCATATCTACATTGCTCCAAAAATTCCACCAAAATTCAGGTAACCTATTTGAGCAATGAGAAGCCACTCCACCAAAAATCAGCTCAAGGAAAAATCCCTAGATACCAAAAGCATTCTGTCGAACACCTGAGCTGCACTGTTCTTTGCACTTTCAGTAAAATTCAGATTTACAGTGTCATTTTCTTCAGAGACCAGTCACAAGCGTACAGTGCGCTTGGCACGTTCCTCGCAGCCTCTCCCTCTTGTCCGGAGCTTCACACGCGTGCGTGGAGCCTTCCTGGCGTCGGTGGCACGCTGGCCCGCCCTCGCCGGCGTCTTCTGCGGCGTCAGGACCTCCCGTGGCGGCCGACAGAAGGCACACCACGGCAGAACGCCGTTCAGCGCCGCCCAAAGCCCCTTGGCTCTCCGCGTGTCCCTGCCGTGCCAGCGCACGCCCGTGGCACCGTCGCCGTGGCCCGGCAAGCACGGAACATGCTCCCTGCCGCCGACGGGCCGCGCCACCCCCGTTCCGTCGAGCTCACCCTTAGCACCTAGTCCCAGCCCGTTTAGCGCCTAAATGGGACCGGTGGACCTCAACGGCGATGCCCAAGCCCCTAATCCCACTGCACATCCCCGGCACCGCCGTAATCACTCGCCGGAGATCCCTGCTCATGGCAACCGCCTCGGGCCGCCTATAAAAAGGGCCCCCGAGCTCACCCTCGTGCACGCCTCATCCCCACTCCTCACCAACACCACGCCAGGCCACTCGGAGGATCTCGAGGAGGTCTCCTCCCCCAACTCCGGCCGCCCCGATCCGCCTCGGCCTCCACCTCGATTCGCTCCGGTGAGGCCATCTCCGGCGCCCAAACCCCGTCCGTTACCCTCTCTAGCTACCAGGAGCCTAACCCCCTCTCCAATTTGACCTCTGCAGCCCTCTCCGACGAGCCCCTCGACCACCCGAGCCGCCGTCCGCCGGAGCAAAGCTCGCCGTCGACGTGGTACTCACCGGCGACCACCACCACCACCAACCGACGCGGAATGGCGCCCTGAGCACGGAGGTACCCTCCGATCCCCCTGCCTCGCCGTGGATCGCCGCCGGCGACCACGGAGGCTCTCGGGCGCCGACGAGCTTCGTTCCCCCCTTTTTGAAATTCAAACCTGACGCGTGGGACCCCACCGTCAGCCTCTCTGCTCTCTCTGTTGAAACGTTTTCTGGAAGCGCCTTCGAGCAAAGTACGTTTTCCCTTTGGGCTGGCGTAGTTTCTGCCGAAGCGTTTTCTGTTTTTACAAGCTAGCCCCTGGAAATCTTCTGTTTCATTACAGATGAGTCCCTGGACAAAAACCCTTATAACTTTTAAACAGAAAAGTATTTTTGATTGATTCTTTTTCTGTTCTCTTTAAAATTTTGTCTAGTTTTTTATCATATTTATTTGAAAAATATTTGGTATACTTTCTGTGCACTCCTTGGTATTTACGATAGCGTATATATTTTCTTTATACCGTAGATACCGAAGGAGGTGACGGAGCCGCGAACTTCACCGAACTAGGCTCCGACTACTCTGAACCAGGCAAGCATGTTTGAACTTTTGATATGATGAGTGTCTTGGCATGTTTTGCATTTAGTTAGTTTTATGGCATGTTGAGAAGCATATCGATGAACGTTATTTTATGCGATAAAGAGGTAAGTGAGTTCGATGATCCATAAGTGGATGGATGTGAGTATGAATGGCCATGTGTTGGCATGAGGATGGGTGAGACGGCAGTGTTGTAGCATGCCAGTCTTATGCCGGACTATGTGACTTCAGTGTCAAATCATATCGGTCCAGTTCCTCTCAATTCCTTCCCTGTACTACCACATGTTTTCCGTAAGGAATATGGTTTAGTAAGTCGCAAACCGCTTTTCTGGTACACACCAAAAGGAGAGGCCGTGATGATGGTTCCATGGCCCTGGATTAAAGCCAGTCATCCGGTCAGGGGGCATGGGTGTTTCCGGTTGGGACCGAGAGGGGGGCACCCCTTAGAGCGCGCGTATATAAATTTGATCCCATGCTATTCGAGATTGTGATCTCCCCGTCTCAAAAGTTTTTCTTGGACGATGTCTAGGGTGATTCCTAGCATCGAGAGGTAGGATGGGTGTGTACTGGTTAGCTGTGTTTTCTTCCGAAATACCGTAAACGGAACTAGTCCTTCGTGACTACGGAAATCCGTTGGCTATGGGAACAATTTTGTACAAACTCTGCAGAGTCATATATTCCTCCAAATCATCTATTCCCTGTCCCAGATCGATATTATCTTATCCTAATCAAATGTCAGTTTTGATGGCAGAGACTCCGGTGATTCGCTCGAATGCTAACTCCGGTTAAATGATATTCATGTGGATGGACTAACCCATTTATTCTTATGAATTAAATGTTTATTATGAGTATTATTTACCTGTGAATAAAAGCCCTTCTGTGATGTCGCCCCGACGTCCGACTGTGGCATTTCTTTTCAAGCCCTTTCTGTGATGTCGCCCCGATGTCCGACTGTGGCATTTCTTTTCAAGCCCCTTCTGTGATGTCGCCCCGGCGTCC
>NC_041390.1:539455486-539456004 GCF_002162155.2 Triticum dicoccoides
ATGTCTAGGGTGATTCCTAGCATCGAGAGGTAGGATGGGTGTGTACTGGTTAGCTGTGTTTTCTTCCGAAACACCGTAAACGGAACTAGTCCTTTGTGACTACGGAAATCCGTTGGCTGTGGGAACAATTTTGTACAAACTCTGCAGAGTCATATATTCCTCCAAATCATCTATTCCCTGTCCCAGATCGATATTATCTTATCCTAATCAAATGTCAATTTTGATGGCAGAGACTCCGGTGATTCGCTCGAATGCTAACTCCGGTTAAATGATATTCCTGTGGATGGACTAACCCATTTATTCTTATGAATTAAATGTTTATTATGAGTATTATTTACCTGTGAATAAAAGCCCCTTCTGTGATGTCGCCCCGACGTCCGACTGTGGCATTTCTTTTCAAGCCCCTTCTGTGATGTCGCCCCGGCGTCCGACTGTGGCATTTCTTTTCAAGCCCCTTCTGTGATGTCGCCCCGACATCCGACTGTGGCATTTATTTTCAAGCCCCTTCTGTGATGTCG
>NC_041390.1:539456203-539483282 GCF_002162155.2 Triticum dicoccoides
GCATTTCTTTTCAAGCCCTTTCTGTGATGTCGCCCCGACGTCCGAATATGGCATTTCTTTTAAAGCCCTTTCTGTGATGTCGCCCCGACGTCCGACTATGGCATTTCTTTTAAAGCCCTTTCTGTGATGTCGCCCCGACATCCGTTTGTGGTATTTCTTTTTAAGCCCTTTATGTGGTGTCGCTAAGACGCCCGACTGTGGCATCATTTCCTTATATTTATTGGTTCCCCTTTCGAGGCGTCGCTTCAGACACCCGATAGGTAGTTATTTATGTTCTGTTGGGATTTCAGACGGACTACCGCCGTTTCCCTTTTTCTTACCTTGTCATGCTAATTTTTGAATGTACATCGGTGAATTAATCATGACGCAACCATGCATGCATTTGTTATATCTTACGTCCGAACTGTCTTGCGAGTACTTTCAAAGTACTCACTGGCTTGTTGATTTGGCCAGATGCTGACGAAGGCGATCTCATGGATGAAGAGTTTGATAGCGAATCCGACACCTAGAGGAGTCCCAGTCAGTCTCGTGCGACCCTGGATTTGGTCACTGTTTTATATCCGCTTCCGCTACCAAATAAATTCATCGAGCCTCACCTCGACGCTCGATGATATGATAGACTTAGAGTCTTGTATTTCTCTCCCCACCGTGTTTTTGCACCACCGCCCTATCCTCGAGTCAGTAGTATGCCTCCACACCACTGTGTCATGTCCGCCATTATGTATAATTATTGGCGTGCTTGTAATAATTTGGTTGAGCAACCGTAGTTCGACTGTGTAATATATTTTAAGCTACTGGCTTATTGTATCAAGAAATTGTCTACCAGTGAGGAGGATTTCTCTCATACTGGACTCAAAAGATTGGTTTCTCAATAAATATTTTTATTGGAAAACCGGTCGTGACAAGGACTTCAGTCCATCTGTCAGCTAGCAGATCTTGATCAGCTTGAAGCTGCTGCTGCTTTTTCTTCAGGCTATTTTCCGTGGCCATAAGCCGGCGTTTGAAGCGCTCTTATTCGACGGGATCCTCTGGCACGGCGAATTCATCGTCGCCGAGGCTTGCCTCGTCTTCAGAGGGGGGCATGTAATTGTCATCCTCCTCCGCTCCGTCTGCCACTCTCTCAGGAGAGCTGGCTCCTTCATCCTCCTGCTCTAAATCTTGCTGGAGGGGATTGTTGTTGTCTTCGGCACTATCCGGAGTGTTATTATCTCCTGTGCCGGTATCACCACTTTTGCTTTGGCGGGACTTAGAGCAGCGCCACTGACGTTGGCGCTTGGGTTGCTTCTTGGAGGGGTCATCCTCCGCTATCTCGTCGCCATTGCCTTCATTGGGTGTATCCACCATGTATATGTCATATGACGAGGTGACTTTCCAGTGCCCTATAGGCGCTAGTTCATGTTCATCTCCTACATCGTCGTCCATACCGTCGATGTCATCGGAGTCGAAGTCGAGCATGTCGGTTAAATCATCGACAGTGGATACGAAGTGGGTGGTGGGTGGGCGTCGAATTTCTTCGTCATCAGCATCCCAATCCTGTTGGCCATAATCCGGCCAGGGCTCTCCTGACAAAGAGAGAGACTTTAGTGAATTCAGAATGTCGCCGAAGGGCGAGTGCTGAAAGATATCCGCGACGGTGAATTCCATGATCGGCGCCCAATCAGATTCGATTGGCAGGGGCGCGGATGGTTCAGAGTCCGAAAAGAGTCCGGCACCTTGGAGTCACGGGCTGCGCAGAGGGTTAGGCTGGCGTTCGGCTCGATCACCGTTGAGACTGCAGCCCCTGAGGCGGTGTCTAACCACCCGTCCTCGTTTGGCGCAGTTGGCTCCGAGCTAAGGGTCGGAGCTGATGCGAGCGCGGCCTCTGGGGTACTGTTCGGCGGCAGAGCTAGGTCATACCCATCGCGACAGTGCGGCGCGCCCGACTGTGGCTCGAATCCGTCGAAGATCAAGTCTCCGCGGATGTCTGCCGTGTAGTTCAAACTTCCAAATCTGACCTTACGGCCAGGGGCGTAGCTTTCAATCTGCTCCAGATGGCCAAGCGAGTTAGCCCGCGATGCAAAGCCATCGAATACAAGATCTGTTCGGCGAGAAAAGTCTCACCCTGGACCGCATCACTATTGATGATAGTAGGAGCCATCAAGCCTAACGGCGACGACACAGAGGAACTCTAAATGAAAGCACCAATGTCGGTGTCAAAACCGGCGGATCTCGGGTAGGGGGTCCCAAAGTGTGTGTCTAGGCCGGATGGTAATAGGAGGTAGGGGACACAATGTTTTACCCAGGTTCGGGCTCTCTTGATGGAGGTAAAACCCTATGTCCTGCTTGATTAATATTGATGATATGGGTAGTACAAGAGTAGATCTACCACGAGATCGGAGAGGCTAAACCCTAGAAGCTAGCCTATGGTATGATTGTATGTTGTGGTTGTTGTCCTACGGACTAAAACCCTTCGGTTTATATAGACACCAGAGAGGGTTAGGGTTACACAAGGTCGGTTAAAAGGAGGAGATATCCATATCCGTATTGCCTAGCTTGCCTTCCACGCCAAGTAGAGTCCCATCCGGACATGAGACGAAGTCTTCAATCTTGTATCTTCATAGTCTAACAGTCCGGCCAATAGAGATAGTCCGGCTGTCCGAAGACCCCCTAATCCAGGACTCCCTCACCTCCATACACGTTTCATCGTCATGCATGGCAGCGGAATGTACTAGACATAGACCACATCCACTACGCTGCAATGGATGGCTATCTTTGCTTCAATATCTACAAGGGTTGGATGAAGAGCAACAGCCAAGTGTGCGGTTCAAGCAAAGAAGTATCGGCCAAGAGGAAGAGGGACAAGGACGAAGTCGATGACATGAACGAGGAATCCGAGTAAGGTGGCAGTGTCGTTGCTCATGGTGGTTCTAATGCAGTGTCTACCAGAATAGTTGCAAAGTTTAATTTCAGGTGTGCTTAATTTAATTTGATCTCGACCCACTTTTGGGTGTTTGGCAGAGTGCATGAAGGGTGCATGAGTCCACACTAGTAGGTTGACAAAAATACACGAAGAGGAAACACCTATACTGAGATGAGAATGCAACCAAACACACCCGCACGCTTTGTGCTACAGTGACTGATCTGCACCATCTGAGTTTGATCCAATGGTCATGTTGCGCCGAGACATGGACATGCCCATGCAGAGGGCGCCTAAACACCACCGCAGTCCCTCTGCTTCTCGAGGCGCATGACGTTGGTGATGTAGGGTGCAACCGCCCACAGAGCCCGCTCCCGGTCGATGGGAGCCAGCTCGTCAAAGACGGCGTCCAATGGCACGAATGGATTCCCGTTACGGAGCCCTGAAAGGATTTGCCCAACAACGGCGACGGCAGCCCGCAACCCCTCCTTGTCTAGCTTAGCCCCCACCATCGCGCGGAGACGGCTCAGCTCCTCGAAGATATATGTGAAGAAGGAGACCAGGTCAGGAAGCCATAGCTCGTTGAAGTCGACCGGGTGGTCGAACAGGTTTAGCCTGATGGCCGGCATCGTCGCGCTGGCACGACAGCAGGCATCGCGCAGCCGCAACACGTGCGTGGCAACTTGGTTCACCAAGTGGCTGAGGCGATCCTGGACCTCGTCACGATCGGCTCGCTCGCGCTCCAGCCGGCTCCCCTGACGGGCTATCGTATCTCCCGCTTTCTGCAGCAACGCCGCCGACGCCTCAAGCATCTTTGTGGTGGACGCCTGTCGCTTTTGAAGCTCCATGAACTCCCACACATAACGGAGGAGCAAGGCACTTCTCTCCTCCTTGAGCTCACGGAGCTCCACGTCGTTGGCCCTGAGCTCTGCATCCTTGGTATGGAGCTCCTGTGTCAGGAGCCTCACCTCGGACTCTGTGATCTGCTGCGCCGCCATGGCACCAGGTAGAAGCAATGGGGAGAGGAAGCAAAGGGGGAGAAACGGCTGAAAGGCAATGCAATCTACGGTAAGGCGGAGGGAGCGGGGAATCTTTTTGTTTTCACCACGGTAAAACACCAGTCGACGACTTCTCACATCAGGGAGCAATGGGTTTTTACAGGTGGAGTCATCATGACTAATTGCTGCCGCGCCTGCTCCCGTCAATCAAAAAATTAAAAGTCCTGCTGCGCCTGCTCCCATCAATCAAAAAATTAAAAATCCTGCCGCACCCAAACACCAGAGCAATGCCGTAGTGGATATTTAAATTTACCTGCCGGTAAGTAGATAAAAAAAGGGGTGAAAAAACAAATGTGGCGGCGGCCTAGCTAATCGGTCGAACTAGCCCAACTAGCTAGCCAACGTGCTTCACTGATGTACTTGGCGGGAAAGGTGGTCTTTCGTGATTTGACGACTCATTTACTTGCTTCGGCTCTACGACCGAGGAGGACCCAGAAAATGCGCGGTAGGGCGTCCCATGTCAGGAAGAATATATGCGTGCACCACCCGGGAGGACCCCGAAACCGCGTGGTAGGGTGTGCCACGTCTCGGCACGGAGGAAAAATGTGCGTGTAAAAATATACTGTATCAGACGTAGTATCTATGGTTCGACCTCGGGACCCAACCAGTCGGTCAAAAACACCCCACTAGCCACATGGCTTTTCATCATGCAAACGTGGCACGGAGGATAGATGTGGTTAGCTCCGTCTCGACCAGCCACAACGTCTCTTGTTCTAGGCGATTCTTCTATTTTCCAAGCTTTTTTTAGTTGTAATAACACCACGGCAAGCTAGCGCCGCTCTTCATGTGTGCCCGTGCAAAGGTTAGACGATGGAGAGAAGAGAGATTGAGATCGCAGACCTGGGACCCACCAGTAAGTGAGACAACGGTCATGCACGTGTTGACGAGGCACTCCCTCTACTCTACTCAACGCAAGTACTGTATAAAATCAAGTTATGGGACAAAGCCAACAACCGTTCGTTTTTTCAGGCTATCTACTTATGCTTTGTAGTCCAGGTTGCCAGTTCGAATCTCGTCTTTCAGATTTGTTAGTTTTAGGTCCAAATTTGATTAATGACAAGTGGGACCCCCGTGTGTTGTTCCGATATTTCAGTGTAGGATGGTTTTTTTGAACAAACACTTTGCGCGGTTAGACAAGTAACGGCACGAGTTACACGTATTTTGCAAGTTTATGAACAAAAATGACAGCGACATAGAATATCACATCCACCCCGCAGCTTAGATACTATGGTGATATGAGTTTTTACACCGTTGGAAGTGAGATCCAATGGCTTGGGAGTAGTCTTTGTAATTATGCGCAATTTCCAAACTCTCCAAAGGTTTTTTTACAAATAAAACATTCAGGCCTCGTGTGTGCCGCTGCATCTTCGATCCAACGGCTCCCCGGTGCTCATATTAGGTGCTCCCCATAGCTTAATTACCCGCTACGGTGATATGAGCATCTAGGTCGTATGATCAGTGATCAGATGGCACATGCGTAGTACTTGTACTTTCTGCGCATTTCCCAAACTCTATCAGCCGTATATTGCAAAAACATTCAAACCTCCTACTGTGGGCCATTAGATCTTAGTGAACTCGTATCACCATAGAATCTACGATGCGGGAGCACCTCATACTCTCCCATGCGAGAAAACATAAGGTGCTATCGCAGCTTGGATGCTACGGTGATACGAGCTTGGAGGTCGTTTGATCTGAGATCCAATGGCATCTGAGCAGTCTTTGTGCTTGTAAGCAGTGGCCGAACTCTTTTTGGGCTTTTATACAAAAAACCATTTGAACCACCGAGGAGGTGTTGGGTCACAAATCCAATGCCTCCGAAGAGCTTGTATCACCAAAGCATCTAAGGTGTGGTAGCACATGATATTCTTACATACAGGAGAATATGATGTCCTCCTTCATCTTAGATGCTACGGTGATACGAGCTTCGAGGTTGTTGGATATGGGATCAAAGGGCATCTAAGTAGTTTTTGTACAAATTGTGTGCAATTCTCAAACTCATCAAGGTTTCCTGCAAAAATATTAAGACACGTCATGTGAGCTGCTATATCTCAGATCTACAAGCTCCAAGCAACTCGTATCGGCATATAGCATCTAAGGTATGGGGGCACATGATATTCTCCCGGGGAGGAGGGGTGGGGGTGCACAACCAATCGGTGGTTGGGAGGGTGGGGACAAATATAATCTAAACAACTCTAAACAGAGCTCCACAATTTTATCTAAGGTCGAGGGGTTGACCCCCGACAATCATACCTCCGCCTAAACACAACATTTGCATGTACTGTAGTACTAGACTTAATATTCATGTTTCAGTTTCATGTTCATTTTAAATATTGAACTGAGGACCATGGATGTCTTACATTTTACTCCCTTCGTTCCTAAATATTAGTCTTTTTAGAGGCTTCAAATGGACTGGCATATACAGATGTATATAGACATATTTTAGAGTCTAGATTCACTCATTTTGCTCCGTATGTAGTCACTTGTTGAACTCTCTAAAAGACTAATATTTAGGAATAGAAGGAGTATTTTTGAATTCGTGTCATACATGCATGGTTTGGAAAAATAGATGCACTATACTTATTGGATTGTTGTTGTGTTCGTGCGTGTGTGTCTCTCTGTGTGTGTGGTCATATGCTTGATACATACAAAGTTTTCTCACCTCCATATTGTTCATCTTTTAAATTTGAATTTGCATTGGAAAACTTACTAGGGATACCGTGAAATGTGAAATCCACGTTGAGATCACTATATCACAAACTCACTCTAATTCAACAACTCGTCATAAATCAATTACCACGTTGATATTAGTATTTGCAAGGAAAATACGGGTATTGTAATACACATAGATTCGTTCGGCAATTTAAAAGGTTCCTTTCGTATTATCGAATGGTAGGACCCAACGGCGTACCAGCCAGACCTTGGCTCGTGTTGATCCTAAAAAAAACCGGGCTCGTGTCCTTCGGTGGCGTGCGTGGTACGCACATTAGGCAACCCCAACCAGTTGAGCCTCAGTGTTTCAAGTCGAAATATCTAGCATCCAGAATTCCAGCCCTAGGAAATTCCCCTCATGTCCCCGGTCCATAATGACTACCGATGAACAACGGAGGGATGCTTTAGTAACTAGACAACGTTACCTACCGTGCCGAGCACGGTTCAATTCCCTCGGTCGCCACTCGTCAAGGTCACCCGTCAACTACATTGCCTAGTACTACTACTACTACTACTACTACTACTACTACTACTACTACTACTACTACTACTACTACTACTACTACTACTACTACTACTACTACTACTACTACTACTACTACTACTACTACTACAGGATGAGCACATAATTGAGCCCGTTTGTTCGTGCCTAGTACTTGAGTTAATATATCAGGCAATGCACTGGTACGGAGGGATTATCCTTTTACCCTGCATATATAACTTGTCTGAAGTCTAACTAAGCAAAATGTTTGACCAAATCCTTTCTTAAGAAATACAACAGGACAGATGTACGGCTTGAAATACGGCTTGAAAATTTATTGCATGATGCAGGTTATGATATTGTTTCGAATCCTGGATCTTAAATTTTAGAAAATCCAAAAGTGAGCATAAATTCTTGAAACTAAGCATGGCCACGTGATATGGCACAAATATTACTTCGTAAGTTTTTTCTTCAATTTGAGACAAGCTGCTTATGACAAGTTGCACAAATGAAGAGCCAAGGTATTCTGGAACAAAGACATGTCACGTTAAGGCGAACGCTTTCACTATTGAAACCGTGGGCGTTTACGTGCCGCCACGAGTCCCCGCTTCTCATTGGCAGGTGTCGTCTGAGCAAGTGTGTGAGTCGACGGGAGGCGTGTGAGCAGACCGTTGCGCCGGCTGTCAGGGAGGCGTGCGAGCAGACCGCTGTGCAGGCTCACCGGGAGGCGAGCCCTTTGACCAGGCTCCGCTGCCCACCGTTGTCCCAACTGCTCCCACTTTTAATGTCGCCGGCGCCGCAATTTAAAATCAACCCCGCACTACCCGGTATCGCTACAATCCTCTCTCTTCCTCTCCGATTCTCCTGTCGTCTACCTCCAACTAGCCTCACCTAAACGTACGCCATGCCGCATCACGATGGTCTGCCCTTAGTGTTCCAGTTTCCTGAGGAAGACACCTAGTCGGAGTCTCAAGAACATAAGGCACTTTAGGACGAGCTTGAACTGGCCTTGCGGGAAGACGCCGCGCCTGTCCCCGCTCCCGTTCCGGCTCCCGTCGCCCCGACTACGCCAACGCCCATCCCCGTGCACCTACCAGCACATGCACTGACGCGCACGCCCGTGCCAGTGCCCATGCACCTGCCATCGCATGCGCCTGCGCATGCACTGACGTGCGCGCCCGTGCCGGTGCCCGTGCACACGAATGTCTCCGCCGTGCCGTTGACAATGCCTGTCCCTGCGCGGGTGCCAGTGCCCCCCTCAGCGGCATGGATGGCCGCCGTCGACTGCTTCCTTGCACCAACGCCAGTCGCCTTCTCCTGCCAGTTGACTCGCTCTGAAGTCCAAAACATTTTGGCCTTTCTTGAAGCTAGGCCAATGTCCAGGAGTATGCCAACAACGACGCAAGACGCCGCCGTCGCCGTCGGTCAGTGGCCCGACGACACACAGAGCACGGCAGAGGAGCCGCTTCCCACCGCGAGACACCCCCGCTGCTGCTGCGTAATCTAAATTTGCCATGAAAAACGTTCGGATTGCCATGCTTAAAATCCGAAAGTTTATCATTTCCGTTTATTTTATATCGATCGTCGTATAATTTAAAGTCAGAGTCAGAATGAACGAAATGTATGGTTTGATCGATTGAATGTTCTGCTAGAGCCGTATCAAATTAAATATAAAACGTCATCAAGCCACATGTATTCCTTGTCATCCAATGACCTAGAATGCTTCCATGTCGAGCGTTCAACACGTTTAGCGTGCAGTTAATTTCATGCCAAAAATAGTGCTAATCACATGACAACACGCAAATAATATCCTAGTAGTTAATATCCGCATGCACTTAATATACTTCCAAATTAACGTGCATTGCACGTACACACTGGCTAGTGCTGCTAGTACGTGAAACTAGTGTCGTGACTTGTGAACGCGTCAAGATATGGTCAACGGCAACATCGCCCGCGAGTTCTTCCTGTTTGCACGTGCATCTAAACACAGAAGGGAAGGAGAGAGAGCACACATGGAACCCACCAGTAAGTGAAGGCGAATAGTACTAAAAATAATATTACATGTTATCCATTAATTAGGCTGTGGTAATATAAAAACATTATGTGAACAAAGGGGGTACAACAAACATTGATATTCTACGTATGTTGCCTATTGACGTGCGGCTTGAAGGCCCGGTCGCATGTTCGATCCTCGTCCTTTATTTTTTTAATTTGTATATGGGTCCAAATTTGTTTCATGACATGTGGGCCCCTCGGTGTGTAGTTTGTAGCACGTTAATTTGTGGGTCGAAATATGTTCCATTCCAAGTGGACTATCGGTGTGTAGTTTTGTAGCTTATTTATAATAATTAAAGAGAACAACATAGTTTTTTCAATAATACCATGGTGCGACATTGAAGATGAGAAAGGACATGCGAGAGAGCGATGACCGAGCCAGAGGGAAATCAACTAGGGGAGTTGCATGGGTTGCAACGGTGTTTGGAGTAGTTGTGGGCCGAATGCTATGAAAATATAATCTAAACCGACCGGAACAAATGCCTACACAAATTAATCCAAGGTTGGAGTGCCCCACACAATGTAAATAGCTCCGGCTTTGCGAGGGATGGAGAGGTAGTAGCTTCAACGCGTGGAAGATACGGTGTGAGAAAGCGAGGTCAATTAAGAGGCATATAGATAGAGAAACAAAGTGAGTGTGGTCCGACATTCATTGAACAAATATATATGTTATGGAGAGATATTGGTCGAGCTTTTTGGCAAGGGTGAGGGCTATAAGATAGAGCTTGAGAGATGATCCAGTCACAGACGTGTAGATATATTTTGTGCGTGGGAGGAAGCAAGGTCAACTGATCACATAGGGTCGCCGTGCGATCGAAAGAGTGAGACGGGTTGGAGAGAGTGACCTAGATAAACGATGTGCGTGAGAGAGTATACAATGTGAATAGGTCGAATTGGGCTCAAACATGGTGATATATCATTTTTGTCCGAGAAAGAGCAAGGTCAATCAAGACATACGGAGAGAGAGAGAGAGAGAGAGAGAGAGAGATTGAGTGAGCGTGGCCCACCATGAGGTTGAAAGAGTGGCGGCGGCTTGGATGGACTGACCTAGATAGACAATCTGCGTGAGAGAGTATAGAGTGTGTCGATCGAGGCCCGAACAGGGAGATATATCATTTGTGTGTGAAAGAAAACGAGGTTAAACGAGACTCAGATAAAGGGAGCGAGATTGAGCGAGTGTGGCCCGCCGTGCGGAACAAAGAGTGAGACAGTCTCGAGGGAGTGACCTAGATATACAACGTGCGTGCGTGCGCACGAGAGGTTGGGGGGCTAGATAGGCAATGCATGTATTTAGCGCGAGAGGGTGAGAGGGAGAGGGGGAGAGAGAGAGCTCGGCATGGGGTGCAATGGCGGGTGTGTGAGGTAAATACATTTGGTAATAGAGTGGAAAAAGGGGTTGTGTAGTTGAGAGACTTAGAGATTGAAACATGGAGAGAAAGAATGAACGTGTGTTGGAAACCGATAGCTTCCTAAGGTGGTTAGGAGAGGAAGATTGGCCGATACAGGAAGTATGTAGCGTTTGTGCGGGAGGGGGGGGGGCTAAAACAACATTTGAATGTACATAGTACGAGACTTAATATCGATGTTTCAATTTGGTGTACATTGTAAGATTTGAACCGAGGACCAGGCATACAGGTAATTATTTCGAATTCGTGCCATACTAAGTTTCGAAAAGTTGACATTGACTCAGTTTGTTGTGCTATTTTGTAGGTCATATGTTTGAATCCATCCAAAAGTATTGTCATTACCATGGTGTTCATCATATACATATGAATTTGTATTAAAAAAAGTAGTGTGGATACAGTGAAATGCAAAATCCACGTTAGAATTGGAGATCGCTACGTGACACACACTCTAATTCAAATAACTAACTACGTGACACACACTCTAATTCAAATAACTAATTATGTGACACACACTCTAATCCACGTTAGCGTGGGTACCGTTTCGATTTTTTTAAATAACTCCTCATTAATTAATTTATAGTACTCCCTCTGTTCACTTTTATAAGACCTTGAAGACATTTCAGACAATGTGCAAAACAGTTCATTTTAAGTTGTCTGAAACGACTTACAAAAGTGAACGGATGGAGTATCTTGTTTCAAATGACTAATTATTGCAAGGAAAACACGGGCATGGTAATACATACAGATTTGTTTGCAAATGAAAGAAGATTCATTTGCATTCTCAAATGTAGGTGCACCAGGCAGACCAGGGTCGTGTCGGGGTGGACACTGCTTCGGTGCCTTAAAGGCAACTGCCTTTGGGTCACTGACATGTGGGCCAGCCACCTGTTAGGCTCACATGTCATGGACACAAAGGCAGGTGCCTTAAGGCACCGAAGCATAGTCCTGTTGGGGTGGTCACGTGTGTCAGACGGACGCGTAGCACCCAGCCACCCACCCCCCCTCCCAAAAAAGGACGACGACAATATAATTTCGCGCTTCCACGTTTTGGATTGAAATATCTGGCGGCCCCAATTCCAGCCCTGCAAAATCTCTCTTCTCCACCGTCCCCTTCCGCGCCCAGAATGCTCAAATCCCTAATTCGCCGCCAACCCTCGAATCGCCCCTCGTTTCGTCTCTTTCCCCACCGTTCCCCACCTCTGTGCAGGACGACGACGACGAAGACGACGGTCGCGCTTCACCACCGCACCGGAGCTACCTCATCTACGCCCTCGTCCACTGACAACGTCGGCCGCCGAAACCGACGTGCCTCACAGACACCGAGTTCCACCGCATCAGGTGTGCTTCACCGACGCCGTCTCCCAGCTCACCGGGGCTACTTCACCGAGCACATCGTCGCACCTCCGCCCCCCGAGGCCGTTGGGGCTTCACCAACGGTCTCGTCCACCACATCGTAGCGCTCTGCTGCCACTCAAGATCTGCATCCGTGCGCGGCCAGCCAACGCCATCGCATCACCCTCAACGGCTCTGAAGTGACCCGCACTCTAGCTAGGCGAGCATGCCCAAACGCCAGCCCGAACTAGGTATCCACACATCACTCCCTTGTGCACTGTTCCGACGATGTTTGAATATCCTTTCACTGCTCTCTTAGCTTACACGCCTATGCAACTCTGACTTTAACTCTTATTTCTTCTGGAGATATCATCTGAAACAAGCAAATCCATTTTTTAGCGAAGCATGACGGTGCTATGGGATCTGGTACGCATCCTGCACACCCGTATAACCTTGTAAGTATCTGTCCTCCGGTACAACATGAAGGTCGATTCCTCTTATTTGATCAACAATTCACAGTCTCAAAAATGCAGAGGTGGATGCAAGGAGCACAAGGCGTGCACATCCAAGCAAGTGGTAACATGGACTTGTACATGGAACATCCCAAGCGCAAGCAGAGCTGCAGTGAGCTTGTACAACGAGCTAGCGTAAGTCCCTGCATTTCATTTAATTCGTACTGGCATTCGTGTATGATTTGTGTGCAGTGGATGATCCACGAATTCAAGTTACCAGGGCGAACATTTAACTTAAAAAATACGAAGGCACTTGCACTTCGGAAATCAACATAACTTGAGAAATGTGAAGCTACATGCACTTCAAAAACCAGCTAATGATCCAAAGTAGTTCAGATTATAAACACTAAATGATGCAAGCACCAAAAACACAAAATGCAACATGGTGTACAAGGACTACAAACATGGTCTGTACCTGCTTGAATTATTCGTTCTCTGGCTGAAAATATGGAAGTGTAATTGCACGTATAACCAGTGCGCAAACTGCATATCAATATATCTATCCTGCACAAGTATGCCAATAGTTTCAAACAACAGATTAGAAAAGTATTTATGCTATGTTGTCATGATACGGGGACTTTCTGGTAGATGGCCTCGACGTTTCCTCAAGCTATGAAAATGCACTATAATTTGCTTGTCACCAATGCCTGCAAATCTCTATCTCTCTCAACATAGTAGATCATCATTAGACACTAAATCCTTCAATGAGCTTGCAAAATGCTTGCATTAGATCCCTCATTAGACACTATATGTTCATCACCAGGAACATGTAAAATGTTTGCATCAAATCCTTCATTAGCAGTCTATTCATTAGACACTTCAGGCTCAAGAACAACATGAGCTTGTATGTTTGCACCGGAAACTTGATTAGATACATCAGATTCTGTAAGTTCAGTATTGATTGGGGGAGTTATAAAATAAGTAGAAATTGGTTTCATTTCCTCATAGATTCCCTACATACAAGCAGTTTTACAACACTGTCAGGTTTAAGTATTGGCCAGAAATTGAAGAGTTAAATTAGATATAATCAGGGATGTGATGTACCTGCTCGTTGCGCATGCTAATCTTGCAAGCTGCGACTGTCCGTTTGCGCAAGCTCAATGCCATGCCCGTGCTACCGCCGCTGCCTCCCACACATGCTACACCCTGGGTTGGATCTTCATCTTCTTGTCCTTCCGTTCGCTTGAAGCCCGGCGACCGCCCTCCAATGAGGGCGCGAGGAAGTGTTGTGTCGGTCTGTCCAGCGGTGGCTAGGTTAGGAGCAAACCAAACTGGAGGCTGGAGCGAATGAATTGGGATTTTTCCTGCTGTCGATCGATATGGGAGGCACTCGTTTGGGCCGCGAGCCTGCTATAGGGCCTGCCTTGCACTTATGTTATTGGCCCATCCAAATTGAAACATTTTTCTTCATTTTTTTACATTGCCTGCTCGTGCGTTGGGACGAACAAAACTAGCATGGGCCAACCTGGATGACTCAAACTAGGTGCACACTTTCCAGCCACCTGAGGCGGCCGCCCATACCAGCCCCTATGGTGGCGTCACCCCTTTTTGCGTGTATGATTGGATAGTGAAAAATATTCCAGTGGCGCTTTTGATTTACCCAGAAAATGGTTGAATTGCTTGTTTCTATGAACTGAGTTCGCCAATAATGTGAAGGATGCTAGTCTTTTCATCCTATTGTAGATTTCTTAGATCTCGATATGCCAAAAGTAATCGCATGAAATATACAGTAAAAGCCAGTGTGATGTGTTTGGCTACAACTAGTCTAACTACACGTCCTCATATAACATATCAAGGACGCACCATCTTACGAGATTAACCATTCGACTTACCCATGCAGTGTGGGAGGAAAGAAGTATCGGGACTGCGTATCCAAGCAATTGATGCCATGGACTCCTTCGTACAACCTTGTAAGCGAAAAAGAAGTTGCGGTGTGCCTGTAAAAAGAACTAGCGTAAGTTGAGTTACCTGCTTCTCAGAATTTTAGTTAGCCACTTATTGCAAAATTGTTCAATTACGTTGCTTGGCTTAATTTAGTTTGCTACTGATTACATAATGGCACAGCCTGTTAATCATATTGTAGACTACACCTATCTATGTGTTTGATACTTACTGTTAAGAATTACATGTTTGCCTTAACTTAAATATCTACTTGTTTGTTTAACTGCTTTGCTGCTGTAACAGGGGGTTACAATGAAGTTAATAACTACTTTTTAGCATCCAATTGAAACTCTTTAATTCCTTGTTTGTTTAACTGGTTTGCTGTTATAACTCCTAGTTGAGATGTTTTGCTAACTTCAACTTTTCTGAATCCAATCGGAACTTTAATGGCAAAACAGGTTAGCCCAAGATCAAAGAGTGAGGTCCCCATGGACGTTGCATCATCCCACAGCAGTGGCACCGACCCAATCGTGCATAATGAATTGCCAACTGCTGATGCTCTAGAGGCTAAACTAGTGGTAGAAAGAGATTCTGCTTCTGTACTTAGAGATGAAGTTGACATGTTGAGGAAGCAAACAGCACAATCACAAGCAGTACTCAAGACAACCATTAAATATTTGGTGGATTTCAAAACGAAGCAAGCTGAGACTGACTAGATTGTTAAGGTCCTGAAGGAAAAAAGGAAATTAAATTCCTACTTGGTAAATCATAGGTGAAATGTTCTTTCCATAGTTGAATAACCTTTGTGTTGTCTGTTCATGTAATCAATCAAACCATTTGTTTTAGAGATCATGTAATAATTGTTTTTTTGTTTGTAATTTTATTTGAGCACAAGTCTGTATTAATTGATAAGACTCGGAGACATTTCATTTGGATTGCTGTGCCAGACCTACAAATATGCCAATCGGGCTGAATTTGCATTCAGCAATAGTAGTAGTATAGATGGACCATAAGTGGCACGCATCGGAAAGGGCCAAGATGCTGGCTAAAAAAAGGATGTTGTTGCAGCCAAAAAAAGTACAGCGGCCTGGCTTATGTATGTTATTGATATTATTGATCCATATACTCTATAAGTGTTTATATGTCTATTAGTTATGTACATTCTTGGTTGATTGACTCGGTATTTGAATCTTGATACATCGCTTGTGTACATATCTAAATGAGAGTACACATTATGTTGCGTGTGACATTTGAGTTGGACATGAAGTGTTCCAAATATTCGGATTCACCTTAAACTGGATTCTAGTTTTTGAATTTGAGTATCGGCATTTGTAAACCATATTCATATATGACAGTGGAATACCTCTTTGTCGTCCTTTTGAAGATATATAAAAACACATAGAATGATTTATAAAGATTCATATAGGAATACAAAATGGATTCGAATTTAGTTGCCAGGGTAAACATGGATGCTTATTGTCCCAAAATTCGAAAGAAGCAGCAAAATGTCCACTCCCACGTCGGCTGCCCGAAGCAAAGTGTTTGGAAGATGGAAATTACTGTCTACCCATTACATAGACAATCCATCGACCCAATTTCCACTGCTCTAAATAGGGGTAGGTTAGTAACTTCAATTAGACGTGACACGGCCGCCTCTGAACCCATTCTGACATGGTGGACGTCAAACATGGGCGGCAAAAGTCATTTGATTCAAGCTCGTCTGAAAGACCTCTGTTTCTCCCTCTATTCCCCATTCATACACGGTGGAAGGCAAAACAAACTCGACTAGGACGAAATCGATGTAGGCAAATATTTTCAATAGGGGCAGGTTTGTAACTTCACTCAGACGTGACACAACCGCCCTACCTGTCAGCCCCGTTCATACACTGTGGGCGCCAACCATGGGCGCCAACCACCCTCTCCTCGCCCGAAATCACTCTGGGCAAATATTGGCGAGATGCGAGATTACCGTCCTGTCCCCAACCGACGAGACGTCCAAATTTTAAACGGGGGCTAACTTCGTAACTTTCCCATATTTCAGACAGGCACGTCCCAAAAGCATGGTTCCCCGTACCTCTCCCTCCATTTTCCCATTCATACACCGTCCGCGCTAGAACACCCCATCCCCACACCAGCCTCCGTCCACCACCCCATCCATCGCCGCCGTCCTCCACCACATCCGTCGCCACTGTCCTCCACCATGCCGGAGCACCTACCAAGACCGCGTCGTCCACTGCTATAGATGGACGTTTCTCATCCACGGCGACAGACCAATAGCCTTGCATCGCGTCCTCTCGCTTCATCGGCGTCGTCGTCCTCTTTGCCAGGGCCGCTCACATGACCTTCTCTTCCACCGCAACGGGACTTATCCCCCGATGCACCCGTCTACCGTCGCAGATCTGCTTCAACGCCACCGACAGCCATCGCACCCCCGATGCCTACACGACGCCGCAAGAGAGGTGGTACTTCATATCTCCTCAACTTTTTGATCTCAACCAGAAAATAGATCTTAACTTGGTTACTCTAATTTCTTTTCAGCTCTTAGTTCAAAGCAAACAATGGATGCTAAATATCATTTCTCCGGTTTGCAGCTTCAAATCTAGCATGGCACAGCCATAATACGATTTAATTGATCATGCTTAGGGTTTAATTGATCATGTTGGTTCCGTGGTGGTTTCTTTAATAGAAATTGGAGGGGAAACCCTCTTTTGCTAAAAAAATATTCTTAGAGTTTCCCCCTTTTATGATCACTATACGATCAGAATACGTGCTTCGTGTCATAATAACACTGCTCCACCCATCAAGCTAAACAAGCTTAGTTGTTCAAATACGAATATGATATTATTAAAACAGAGTTGTTTAATTGGTCACCTAAATGTTCCTAAATTAGTTTTGAAAATGCATGTTCGCCGCTCGGGTGTGTATCTCTACAGGGTGCCCACGGTGGGCCAGCCCACCCTGGGATTTTGGGTCGTGCCAGGCCCCGATTCCCTTCTGTTCTGCTGCGCGCTTCCGATATCTACTCGCCCCCAGCCGCCTGCCTCGCCGGCGACTTGCCTTCCCCGGACGGCATGACTCTAGGAGGAGATGCCAGACTAATAGGAGGCTAGGAGCCGCTCGCCCAACAGCGTCACCGCTGCCCGGGCGCGCTGCCGTGCCTACCTTCCCAGCCCGTTCAGGGCTCAGGCATGCAACACCCACCAAGCCAACCCGATTTATCCTGAGATACGTCCTGAACACTCAGCAGCCACTCCTCATCACCCATTTTCTAATTGACTCATTACTCATTAGGCAGGACTGTCATTAGGGTTTGTTGTGTGCTCAGTGCTACCTACACTTAATGGTTCAGATGTATTTCGATAATCTTTAGTACCTCTAAAGTTCACAGGGTTTTCAAAATTCCAGCCCTCGGAACAGAAACTAGTCATTTTGAATTGTTGGTCGTAGTGACATTGACCCAGATTACTACTACAAGCCAGGTTTGTTGACAATTTTACTTGTCTTTCTTACTCATTCGATATAATATCCAATTATTCACGTCGATTAGTTTCAAACAATAAGTGCTAGACAAACTTCTTCATTCAGATTTTGGACGGTCTCTTACTGCAGTTACAATTCTGCATACTTGTCCTAGTAAGCTCACAAGTAAATGATTGATTCAGTACATCTATGCTTGCCTTGTCATATTTGTTGTCAATATTCTTTTAGGGTGGACCACCCTGTTTCTAAATACTGGAACCGTAGACATGAGTGAATAGTATTTCTTTATGTGATCTCTTCCATCATGTGTGGGTAACGAACACTGCATTGTATAGAAAGAAAGTGTCATTTCCAGATTTTACATAGGTTTCGATCTTTTACATGGAATACAATCTGCCTACTTGCTTTGTGTCGCACTACCAACACTCCACCCTTGAAGCTAAACATTACGCCACTCATAATTGCTTAGTTTATTTGTTCAAATACGAATTTCATATGATTATAATGTTCCTACTTCAGTTTTGAAATGTGTGCCTGCCTGTTGTAGAGACATAAGGGGTTTGTATTTCTGTGTGTGGTCTGGTCAGCACGATTGGGGAGGTGAACTTTGCATATGCAGGGGTTTATAGGGAGATACTCTTCGAGTTGAATCCGCAATGCATTTCATAGATAATATGACTACTTTTTATGTTTTCATGAATCTCAGATTCTGAACAGCATCATAATGATTATGAGCTTGCGCGCATGAAAAGAATAAAGCAGAACAATGCCATGGCTGTCAAACTTGGCATTAAGGGACTGAAATCAAGTCTGGATGCAATGCAATGCAAACGCTCTCCACCTACAGATTCATGCTCAGAATATGATCCTAACAGTGATTCTGAGCTAGAGGGAGACATATGTCAATGTAGCTCCCTAGTGGAGGAGTCAGAGGAAGATGCCCTATCTTATTCACCCATCAAGGTACTTGCTCTAACTTTCCAAGGTTACATTGCTCGCACATATCTTGCAACTGATGCTTTGCATTGCTTCTACTTTGTTGAACTGCCATTAGCTTAGTTTACACATTGTGTATGTGAATACGCCCTGCCTATCCATTTTCAGTACACATTCCATCTGTCATCATACATATTTATCCATTCAAATGATGTTCTTGTGTATCAGACGTTCAAAAGGAAGAGGGCGATTGCTGATCGTGGAGGAACACAAGCAAAGTATTTGGAAAAGGTAGTGGCACCTGATAAATCAAATAGCCCATTAGGTGTAGTTGCAATATCACCTGACCCACAAAATACCCCAACTCTAGTAGACTCTAGCCCTACTACACTGGTCATTTCTGATGCCCCAACTCAGCAGACCCCAACTCAGCAGACCCCAACTCAGCAGACCCCAACTGCAGCAAACAATATGATTATGCCATTTGACATAGCACCAGCTGTACGACGCAAAACCCCCATTCTAGCAAAGAGTACACCAAATCCAGTTGCCAAATCCCTTTTCGAACCAGAGAGAGCCCCAATTGCACCAAATAGGACCCCTGTTACATTTCTTCACAGTTTAGAAGACGAAGCCTATGTTGTTGTCAGGAACTTTGTGCGCATCTTTCCTTCATGGAAAGATTATACCGCAGACGCAGAACAATTTCCAGTCTTCCTCCGCAACTTACGCGTAAGTAATGTATTAATGTTATTCATGGTCATTACTACATATGTTTCTGCTGACAGAAGACACAAGATTTCATTCTTTTAAATAGGCAAGGAGCAAACTGGATTGTGATGACGAGCAAGGGTTGGTTGCACTTTTCAAGCACTCGTCGATGAAGTATCGTTCCTACCTGAGGCAAGCGCACTTCAATGGCAAGCCTCTGAACGAAATTTCTGTAAAGTCTCCGGTGCTACATTTATTCGACGGTGACTGGAATAATCTTGTTACACATTGGTCTCGGCTGCAGCGTAAGGTACTATCTATGATATCACATCACAATTTGAACTACATTTCTGCATTTGCCTTAATGTCTCACTTGTACGAAAACTGTTAGTAGAAGAACATTCGTTCTCAAGGGACCACAGAATCTCGCAACTATACTGCACACTGCATTGCTCTTGTGAGTACCTCTTGCCATGTATGACCATACATACTTTCATAGCTGTTTGATTATGTAGCATCACTGCACATGTTAGCCTTGTAATCGTCCATTTGGTGGACATTATAAGATCCATGTGGACTCTTACATAAATTTAGAATCAACCAATGCTTTTGAAGAGGTTTAGCTCTGCAGTCCTCTTGTAAGGACTGAACGTGGTCTATCACTGTACTTACATTAACAGCTACTCCCTCCGTCCCATAATATAAGAACGTTTTGTACAGTACACCAGTGTTCAAAACACTCTTGTATTATGGGAAGAGGGATTGATTCATTTTGTAGCATTCTGCATCTTATCTCCCTCACCCACTGAGGGAGTCCTTGATTAGGGGGTGTCCGGATAGCCGGACTATAACCTTTGGCCGGACTCTCAGACTATGAAGATAAAAGATTGAAGACTTCGTCCCGTCTCTGGATGGGACTTTCCTTGGAGTGGAAGGCAAGCTTGGCAATACGGATATGTAGATCTCCTCCCATTGTAACCGACTCTGTGTAACCCTAGCCCTCTCCGGTGTCTATATAAACCGGAGGGTTTTAGTCCATAGGACGAACAACAATCATACCATAGGCTAGCTTCTAGGGTTTAGCCTCTCTGATTTCGTGGTAGATCTACTCTTGTACTACCCATATCATCAATATTAATCAAGCAGGACGTAGGGCTTTACCTCCATCAAGAGGGCCCGAACCTGGGTAAAACATTGTGTCCCCTGCCTCCTGTTACCATCCATTCTAGACGCACAGTTCGGGACCCCCTACCCGAGATCCGCTGGTTTTGACACCGACATTGGTGCTTTCATTGAGAGTTCCTCTGTGTCGTCACCTTTAGGCCCGATAGCTCCTCCGATCATCAACAACGATGCGGTCCAGGGTGAGACCTTTCTCCCCGGACAGATCTTCGTGTTCGGCGGCTTTGCACTGCGGTCCAATTCGCTTGGCCATCTGGAGCAGATTGAAAGTTACGCCCCTGGCCACCAGGTCAGGTTTGGAAGCTTAAACTACACGGCCGATATCCGTGGATATTTGATCCTCGATGGATTCGAGCCTCTGCCTTGTGCGCCATGCGGTCACGATGAGTATGACTTAGCTCTCCCATCAGACAGTGTTAAGGAGATCGCACCGGCAGCCGCTCCGACCCTCAATTCGGAGCCAGTTGCGCCTTCCGCGGACGGGTGGATGGACCCCGCCACGGAGGCCTTACCCTTAGCGACAATCGAGCCGAACATCGACCTTACCTTGCACGAGAGCCGTGTTGTTAAACTGCCGGATCCTTCTCCGGCCACGGACTCCGAACCGCCTACGCCCGTTCCTATCGAATCTGATTGGGTGCCGATCATGGAATTTACCTCCGTGGATATTTTTCAGCACTCACCCTTTGGTGACATACTGAACTCGCTAAGTCTCTCTCCTTATCAGGAGGATCCTGTCCGAACTATGTCCGGCAGGACTGGGATGCGGACGACGAAGAAATTCACGACCCACCCACCACCCACTTAGTAGCCACTGTCGATGACTTAACCGACATGCTCGACTTTGACTCCGAAAACATCGACGGTATGGACGACAGTGCGGGAGACAAAGAGGAACCACTGCCCATAGGGCACTGGACGTCCACCTCATCACATGATGTATACATGGTGGACACACCAAAGGAAAACAACGACGAGGAACGGAAGGACGCAACGAAGGGCTGTCCCCTCGAGAAGCAGTCAAAGCGGCGACGTAAGCGCCGCCCCAAATCCCGCCTTGACAGAAATAATGATCATATAGACCCAGCGTTAGAGCAGGGCGAACCACTGCCGGACCACGGCAACGCGGAGAATCAAACCGAACAAACCAACTCTGTCAAGGATAATAGTCCGGAGGACATAACACCGGACAGACGCCCGGAGCAACAAAATACCCATCAAAGGCTTGTTGCCACCGCGAGGAGTCTAAAAAGGCAGAAGCAAAGGCTCAAGGCGGTGCAAGACACACTCCAAATCAGATGGAGTAAAGTACTCAACACAACAGCAAAGTATGGCGGTAATCGCCTCACCAAGAGCTACCCGAAGCGAAAGTTGCTACCTGAGTTTGATGAGGAGGCCTTAGATCCCCCGCAACCAAAAATTAAAACGGCCACCCGGCCGGATAGACGACCTCATGGCCAACATGGAGCGGCAAGCAACGCCGCACAGAAGCCAATACGCGATCCACGCAAGTGCTCGCATCAAAAGGACGGAGCAACTAGATCCATGTATGGACTGCGCAAGCGCACTCCAGCACACGATGCAACACACCAAACATCCGAACACCATGGCACGCCCAGATACAGGGGTGCCGCACACCCCCTATGTTTCACCGATGAGGTGCTGGACCATGAATTTCCAGAGGGATTCAAACCCATAAACATAGAGGCATACGACGGAACAACAGACCCTGGGGTCTGGATTGAGGACTATATCCTCCACATCCATATGGCTCGAGGAGACGATCTCCACGCCATTAAATACTTACCCCTCAAACTCAAAGGGCCAACTCGGCACTGGTTTAAAAGCCTCCCCGAAAACTCCATTGGAAGCTGGGAAGAGCTCGAAGATGCTTTTCGGGCAAATTTTCAAGGGACTTATGTTCGACCTCCGGACGCGGACGATTTGAGTCATATAACTCAACAGCCCGGAGAGTCAGCCCGAAAGCTTTGGAACAGGTTTCTTACTAAAAAGAACCAAATAGTCGACTGTCCAGACGCCGAAGCCTTGGCAGCTTTTAAGCATAGCGTCCGTGACGAATGGCTTGCCAGATACCTCGGCCAAGAAAAGCCGAGAACAATGGCAGCATTAACAAGCCTCATGACCCGCTTTTGCACGGGTGAGGATAGCTGGCTAGCCAGATGCAGCACCAGCGACCCCAGTACATCCGAAGCTAGAGATGGAAACGGGAAATCACGGCGCAACAACAATAACAAACGCCGGAATAAAGAAGACAACACGAAGAGCACGGCAGTAAACACCGGATTCAAAAGCTCTCGGCTAAGTCAGCAAAAGCCGCCCTCTAAAGGCGCCACAGACGAACCGTCCAGCCTAAACAAAATTCTGGACCAAGTATGTCAGACCATAGCACCCCTGGTAAACCCGCTAATCATACCCACAGAGAATGTTGGGTCTTCCAGTAGTCCGGCAATCTCAACGCCGTACACAAGGGGGAGGATACACCAAGCGAAGACGAGGATGAGCCTCTCAAGCAAGACACTGGGGAACAAAAGAAGTTTCCACCAGAAGTCAAAATAGTCAACGTGTTACACGTGATCATGGGAAGCAAAGCGGCACTCCCAGAGAGACATGCCCAAGGACCTATCACAGCGAAGTCCTACCACTGGTCGTCTCAAACGATCACTTTCGACCATCGTGATTACTCAGCAAGTACCCGACGTGCAGGATGGGCTGCACTGGTATTAGACCCAATAATTAACGGATACCACTTTACACGAGTCCTGATGGATGGTGGCAGCAGTTTAAACCTGATATACCAGGATACAATCCGCGAAATGGGGATAGACCCAACGAAAATCCGCCATAGCAACACTACCTTTAAAGGAGTAACGCCAGGCCCAGGGGCTCACTGCATGGGCTCCCTGCTACTAAAAGTTATATTCGGTTTCCCCGATAACTTCCGTAGTGAACATTTAACCTTCAACATTGCTCCGTTCCAAAGTGGTTATCAAGCACTACTTGGACGCGAAGCTTTTGCTCGCTTTAATGCAATACCGCATTACGCTTCCCTCACGCTTAAGATGCCCGGTCCATGTGGCATCATTACAGTGAACGGAAATATTGAGCGATCTTTGCGCGCCGAAAAGAATGCGATAGGTCGTAAAGACCACGGACACGGTTAGACGAGTCCGACACAGCTATATGTAAATCATACCGGATTGAGGGCCACACCCCTATTACAAATACAAGGGGCTCAACGCGCGCAGACAAGTGGCAATTTTTTACTCATTTTTAAGTATACATGGTTTCTTTAAAAAACCACCTTTTTGCACAACAACTTTTTCACCTAAGTTCCTCTCTTTTACAGATGACATGCTACACCCGTCCAGGATACGGCACAACGGAGACACAGGCGCAGACGTGTAGCAGGGACCCGCTCCAAGGATTCTTTTTAGATTAAGACCCTGCGTAAACCTTTTTTACTGTCTCTTGTTGATACACATCCCTCGAATTCTCAGCACAATTGAGAAGGATGCTGACGTCTTGGCATGTGGCCACGTCAGAATAATGCACGTACCTGGACACAAGGGACTTCTTACAAAGGGAACTATTTAGGCCCGGTTTATACCATAAAGACCGAATACCTTAGGGAGTGTTCGGCGTCGCGAGTTTGGCCTTATATGCATCAGCTCCGAATCATTGTCTTTGATCAAATGTTGGGTTTGCCCGACTCCTGTGTTTTGGTGCCTTACGTTCCTCTTTATCGGCTAAGGCAGCACCAGGAGAACTACTGCGATTGTGCCCTAGTTCATCCGGACGAGCACCTCAGTAGAGAAAGCCGAAAACTGACTGTCATGATATAGCGTGAGACTGGTCAACCACTCGATGACCTGTCGGAATGTTAGAATTCCTCCGCCTTAACGAAGGGCCGTTTTCCGGCCAGGCATGTACGCACCCCGAGATTGGGAGAGTGCGAAGCCACCAGGGGCTATCTAGTAGCCCCACTGTCAAACTCCTATGGCTAAGTGAAAGTGTTAAAGCTTATAGTCCGGTTGCCTCGTTCGCTGCGCTATCACCTCCTTAATAGGACCAAGACGTTGGGTTAAGTGTGAACACGCGTTTTTTGCGAGCACCTCCGCATTATATGCGTGAGGGTTGAAGCCGACGACTGCAATCTTTCAGGTTATATACATAAACGGCCGCACAGGAGGCATCATATTACTTTCCGGCAAAAGTATAAGTACAGCCTTACTATATTTCATAAAAACATTGTGTTTACAATGGCAATACATGTCACTCAAACATAATATTCTTCGAGCACTGGGACTCTATCAAACGAGCACCCTCAAGAACCTCTTCAAAATAGTGCTCGGCAGCTACTCGGCCTATGGTCGAACCTTGCGCCGCAACAGTGGTAGCATCCATCTCCGCCCAGTATGCCTTGACACGGACAAAGGCCATCCGCGAGCCTTCTATGCACACCGACCTCTTCATCGCGTTGATGCGCGGCACCGCACCAAGGAACTGCTGCACTAAGCTGAAATAGCCGTTCGGCTTCGGCTTCTCCGGCCACAAATGATCTACAACGGACCTCATGGCGAGTCCAGACAACCTATTAAGTTTGGCCCATTTGGCTAGCTGATCAGTCAAGGGAAGCAGACGCTCTGGAACGTTAAATTGTGACCAGAATAGCTTGTCTACTTCACGATCTGACTTATCTCGGAAGTATTTGACCGCATCGACAATGCTTGCCGCCAAGTCCATATATGCGTCTGCCAAACTCCACAGCCGATCCAGAGGGGCATACCGCGGATCTCCGAACTTCCTCTGCAGCAGAAAGGGCTTCCCAGCCGCAATATCCCTGGCTTCCCGTAGCTCCTCCTTCTTCACCCTCATAGCAGAGCGAGTGTCTTTGGTCGCCATCATGGCCTTCTCACGGTCCGCTGCCTTCACTCGGTTCTCTTCTTCAAGGAACTGGCAATGGTCGGCAGTGCCTTTTAATTCTACGGCCATCTTGGCCATCTTTTCTTTGCTTTCGCAATGGGAGGCCTTCTCGGCTCTTAAATCTTCGACCGCCTTCAAAGCAACCGCATTACTAACCCTCGCTTGTTCCTTGGCTCGGGCGAGTTCCGCCCGAAGGGTCTCCACGGTGGCAGATCCGTCTGCAGTCACAACATATTAAAGATACTGGCATCATGCTGCTCTTATTATGTAACATTCACCAGAAAACATTACTTACCCTGTGATTTGTCAAGCCGCTTGTTAACAAGCTCAATGTAGGCATCTGCCGCATCTAGTTGCCGCTTTAATTCGGCAAACTCACTAGTTCGGCTAGCCACCGGAGCTTCCACCACCTGCACATAAAGGCAGTCTGGTTATTGCCTGGGACTATGATCCTCTGTTCACCACCGTTATCGACGACAACCAGAGTCTCAGGGGCTACTATCTACACAGGGCACACCTAACATGTGCGGTACTATGAAATATCATTTCACGTACCTCAAAGCCTGTCAGTAGACTCATAAAGGCTTCATGTAATCCGCTTTCGACGGACGAAATTCTTTCCATCACCGTACCCATTAGCATACGGTGTTCTTCTGAGATGGCCACTCGCTCCAACAGCTCCCTCAGAATGTCCGACCGCATACCAGGCGGTGCCGGACTCTTTTGTTTGCTCTCTTCGAGAGCTGGACGTTGGGGCCTTCGGGTGACTATGGGATTATCTTCTGGCCTCACCGGATCTGGAGAGGCCCTTCGTGACGACACTTCGGGGTCGCCCGCTTCTTGAGCGGAGGAGTCCGAGGGAGGCGTTTCGTTCTCCATCATCTCCGGAAAAAGATCCCTTGAAGACGAGCTCAGCTGAGAAGGGCTAAGACCCGAACTGCATGATATATGCGGCGGTTATTCTCCTCAGAGGAAAGGTAGTATACCTTCACTATTAAAGTATTTTTTGAATCACTTACGACTCGTTGGAGGGCTGATCCTCCTGCGGACTTTGTGCGGCAAGAGCACCCCTCGAGGCAGGACCCTCTGTTGGAGACTTCTTCTCTCGTTTAGAGGCCTCGGCTTCCAGATCCTCAGAAGCAGTCCTCTTCCTCCCTCGGTTATCCTCCTTTATGGAGGTGCTCATTCCCTCGGTTGGAACTGGCAGCGATGGGGGCCCGCTTTCGCCCATATTATTCCCCCATGTATCTTCCTTTGAGGGCTCCAGGCAAGGTGCAAGCTCAAGCATCTTTTCCAGCACTGGATTTTCCAAACCCTCAGGGAGGGGGCCGAACACCGAATCATCTTCGCTTTTGTTAGTCAGTCCTGGTCAAAGAGCGATTCCGCAGAGATGACGTCATGATGAATAAAAGACGGTGTGTTTGTCTAGAGGATTACTTACTTGTTCGGCGACGCGGTTACTGCTCAGGCCCACATCCTTGGTAGTATCCGGACAT
>NC_041390.1:539483548-539542365 GCF_002162155.2 Triticum dicoccoides
GGGGGGGGGGTTAGATTGAGCACGGGAGGGAAAAAGTGAAAACCTTGTCCCTTTATAAAGAGGGTGAATATCAAGCGTCCTCACCGTGGCCATTTGGACTTACCTATAATCTAGGAGTCCTAGACACGGTTGGGTTACCCATGACCGTATTAATGAGAATCCCGTAATTGGGGGAACACGATATCTGCTTTGACAAGACGTGTCAAGAAACTGGCTCGCGTTATGTGTGGAGCTGGTTGAAGAAAAACGGTTCGAATAAGCACCGAGCCATGGCATAATGTCATGTTGCAAAAACGTGTCAGCAGATTAAGATTTGTGGAAATATTATTCTCTACGGTGGTAGGTGGAACTTATTTTGCAGGGGCGGACACTATCCTTATATTCAAAATTCTTCCGTGGTGTATTCGGAGGAGGAACCCGCCTTGCAATGCCGAAGACAATACTGTGAGCCAGACTCGTCGTCATTGAAGCCTGGTTCAGGGGCTACTGAGGGAGTCCTGGATTAGGGGGTGTCCGAATAGCCGGACTATAACCTTTGGCCGAACTCTCGGACTATGAAGATACAAGATTGAAGACTTCGTCCCGTGTCCGGATGGGACTTTCCTTGGCGTGGAAGGCAAGCTTGGCAATATGGATATGTAGATCTCCTCCCATTGTAACCGACTCTGTGTAACCCTAGCCCTCTCCGGTGTCTATATAAACCGGAGGGTTTTAGTCCATAGGACGAACAACAATCATACCATAGGCTAGCTTCTAGGGTTTAGCCTCTCTGATCTCGTGGTAGATCTACTCTTGTACTACCCATATCATCAATATTAATCAAGCAGGACGTAGGGTTTTACCTCCATCAAGAGGGCCCGAACCTGGGTAAAACATTGTGTCCCCTGCCTCCTGTTACCATCCGGCCTAGACGCACAGTTTGGGACCCCCTACCCGAGATCCACCGGTTTTGACACCGACACCCACCATTTACTAAAAAAGATGAGATCTATATTTAATCTTACCAACAAGTAGAATACACAGACAATGCCAGTGCAGAAGTGTAGCCCATTGCTCTTGTCAGTACATTTTGTCCTGTAACGCTTGTACTTCCAGGTATTGGTAGTTGATTATGTAGCATCAATCTGCATCTTATCTTCATTATCCTCTATCCCTTCCAGTATTATCATATATATAGTTACTCTTTACAAAATGTAGAGTATAGGAAATGCTTATGAAGAAGATTCTTTGCTGAAATTCTTGAGTTATCCTTCCCTTGACATGGAGAAGGGCATTATAAAGATGGTGTTAACTGTTAATGTAAGTTAGTCCTTCTAAAGCCTTTATCCTCAACTGCTGTTTAATTTGCTCATACTCCCTATCGTTTGCTGCTGTTTAGTTTCCTGTTTCTACCAAAATGCATGTTCGTAAGAACTGTAAGTTCTAAGTTTTACTTGTAAAACCAAATTCCATATTCATACCATGCACATTACTTAATACTCCCTATATGTATGCTTGTTTTTGTGGATCTATAATCCAGTGTGTGGTGAAGCAGCCCACGTTTGCACCTTGTCATCTCCTGTTTTATCTTACTGATGTGGCTGATGATATGAACAACATGCCGTGCACATTATCCAAAATAGATATAATGATTTTCTTTGCCCTTCATCTATGCTTGTTATGTTGACATGGTAATCCAGTAGTCTGGTGAAGCTCCCCGCATTATGAACAATGCCAAATTATGCTACTGATATTTTGAACTTACTCTTTATTTTCTAATTTGAAATTGGATAGAATTGACAGAATAGTTATCATCTTTGTTTATACACGTGCCTAACATGTCATCTCTCTGCTTTGTTTCAGGGTGCTATGCCTAATGGCATGCACAAGTCTGCTGAAGGCTGTGAGACAAACCCAACATATATTGCAACAAAGAAGGCAAAACATCTTGAAGATAGTGAGACAACCCCAAAGTCTTGTCTTGATGCAGTGTTCAAGTTACTTGAGACTAACAGTCAGACAAGCTCACAGAATTCGTTGTCTGAATTAGTTCGACTTCTTCAGTCCCAAGTTCTAGCAGAAAGGCATTCTGCAACTCAACTTCGACTTGAAGTCCTATCTCTAAGAAAGATTGCGGAGAACACCAATGAGAATCTCATTGCTAAATAGCTACACCTGGAAGCTATGACCGACATGCTAGACTGGTCTCACAGCCTTGCTCAGCAGCTTGTGCAGCAGTTCCCCCACAAGGCTAACCTTTCTTGAACTGTCTTGGAAGTGGTCTCGGTTCAGTATTATTTTGTTACGCTGCAATGGTGCCCAGTTTTTGTAATCTGCTTCTTCGTTGCACTTTATGATCACTGGTGGCGAACTTCGTTGCCTAGTGGATGTAATATACCTTAAATCCTTTATTGTATAGTGTAGGTTTATTCTTAGTTACTATGCCGTAATTTCTTTATTGTATAGAGTAGGTTTGTTCTTAATTCCTACTAGTTACTGCCATCATTCGCTATCTGGAAAAAAATCAGATGTAGTCGACCGGACCAAAACATTCGACTCTAACGGGCCAGGTTTTTAGCAGGCCACAATTGGGCCGGCCTGTGTATTTCTTGGGCGTGAATGATTGGGGCCTTCACACATTGCGCCAGGCCCAAACTTACACCAGCCTATATTTTAGTTGGGCCTTTTGTCGACCCAGCACTTAGTTTGGCCCAGATAGTGTTGGGCCATTAACAAGCTGAATATTGTACTGGCATGTTACGGCCGAGATGAAACCACGGGCCTTTAGCAGGCCAAAATGCATGTTGGGCCTCAATTTTCACTAATCGTCGACGGGCCTTCAGCAGGCCGAAATGTAGACCGGGTCGTTTAGGGCCCAGTTAGCTCACGGGCCGTTACCAGGCTGAAACATGTCTCGGGCCTTAGTTGGCCCACTGATATCATGGGCCTTTAAGAGGCCGAAAGCTTAGCACATGCATCAACGGGCCGAATTACACGACAGGCCTTTAACAGGCCCAAAGTCACGTTGGGCTTAACTGTTGCCACCTTTAGCACGGGCCGTTAGTGGGCCTGATGTCCCATTGGACCATATATGGCCCATGGGCAGCACGGGCCATTCCCAGGCCGAAAGTCACACCGGGCTGAAATGGGCCCATGTCGACATCAGGCCTCTAACAGGCCGAAAGTCACTGGGTTGTAGTTGGGCCCAAATATTTTGTGAACAATTAACGGGCCAGATCTGGCTTCGGTCCGCAAATGGGCCCAAATATTGGGCCAACAATTAACGGGCCAGATCTGGCTTCGTGCCGTAAATGGGCCCAAATATTGGGCGAACAATTAACGGGCCAGATCTGGCTTCAGGCTGTAAATGGGCCTTTATTAAGCAGGCCGCTATTGGGCTGGCCCACTAGTACCTGATTAAGTTCTACGGGCCTTTGACTGGGTCGGCCTTTTTAACCTATATGGGCCTGTGTTGGGCCCAGCCACGTGTCGATGTATCATAGGCATGTCTCCTCCAATGGACGGGCGACATCTGGCCCATTGACGAGCTGACAGGTGTTCCCTTCGGCCAATCAGAATTTTACACGTGGAAATTTCCCATTGGTCAGGGCTGTTAACGGGTTATCGGATCCAAAATCCGACCCGATAGCTTAACGGTGTTCCGTTATGGTGGATGCCACGTGTCGGTCACACTTGACGAAAGCACTTCTATGACGCGCGATTTATCGTCATGGAAGTGGACACTTCCGTGATGATAATTTTGGTAATGTCATGCAACACTTCTACGACAGCACATGTATGACTATCTTGATTCTGTCATAAAATCGTCATGGATGTACATGCATGAGAAAAACGCGACCTACTGTGACAAACACGTATCATCATGGAAGTGTATTTTTTTGTAGTGACTTTGTTGCAGATATTAAGTTTCCAGGTGTGGTTGAATTGATAACTCAGCTGCTAATACTTGAGAATATTCTTTGGCTCCCCTTGTGTTGAATCAATAAATTTGGGTTGAATACTCTACCCTCGAAAACGGTTGCGATCCCCTATACTTGTGGGTTATTAGTAGTACCGCCCGGGCGGACGTACCGCACTGTGGGCGGTAGTACCGCTCCTCCAGCGGCAGTAAAAAATTACTGTTGTGCTGGGGGCAGTAGTACCATGCGCAGATCCTGCGGTAGTACCATGGCAAGCCGAGGTAGTACCGTGGGCCCAAGAAAATGCAAGTTTCAAAAACAGAGAAGAAAGGGGCCTTTGCAATGCAACCTTCAAGCAAACGGACACACCAAAGAGCTAACACACGTGGCAACTCAAACACAAGCTAGACACGAATAAGGGAGGACAAAAGACAACAAGCACCAACCGCGAGACACAACCTCTCCAAGGAGAGGGCGGTGGCCGGAGCCACCTATGTTTGAGTCAATTGGTATGGCACCGCGAAGAATTATCCTTGGGCCCATGACCAAAACTCGTCTTTGAAGCACAAGTACCATCACAAATGGCTAATGTGAAAGAGTTGATCAATTTATGCATAATTAGGGGAGGGAGAGTTCATCGAGAGAACAACAATCCCCATATGTCCATGCCTACACCTAAACAAGATAACAAGTTGGGTATGGTGGGGTGTGCAAGGGTTCAAGCAACATTGCTCAAATCAATGATATTTAGCTCATGCCTTAACTCGCAAAATCTTGCTTCATCCAAAGGCTTCATGAAGATATCTGCAAGGTTATCATGAGTGTTGACATAGTTGAGCTCGATCTCCCCTCGCCTAATATGATTCTAGATGAAGTGATACCGAATCTCAATATGCTTCGTCTTGAAGTGTTGCACCGGGTTGAGAGAGATCTTGATGGCACTTCCATTGTCACACCAAAGAGGCACTTTGTCACAAATGACACTGTAATCCTTTAAAGTTTGCCTCATCCATAGAAGTTGTGCACAACAACTACCGGCGACCACATACTCCACTTCGGTGGGCGAGAGAGACACACAGCTTTGCTTCTTGGAAGACCAACTCACCAAAGAGCAACCAAGGAATTAGCACCCTCCGGAAGTTGACATCCACTTTGTCTCCCGCCCAATCGGAGTCCGAATAGCCTACAAGGTTGAAGTTTGCTCCTCTTGGGTACCATAAGCCAAAGTTTGACGTATGAGCCAAATATCGAGAGATCCACTTGACCGCCACAAAATGTATTCCCTTAGGGGCGGCTTGAAACCATGCACAAATTCCCACACTCAACATGATATCCGGTCTAGATGCACAAAGGTAAAGCAAGGAGACAATCATGGAGCGATATACCTTTTGACCCACCGCTTTACCATTGGGATCTATGTCAAGTTAGCATTTGACGGGCATTGGAGTGGGAGCCGGCTTGACTTCACTTAGCTTGAATCTCTTGAGCATGTCTTGAGTGTATTTGGCTTGGTTGATGAAGGTTCCTGCTCTTCGTTGCTTGATTTTGAACCCGAGAAAGAACTTCAACTCTCCCATCATGGGCATCTTGAACTTCGAGGTCATGAGAGTGGCAAATTCCTCATTGAAAGCTTTGTTAGGAGAACCAAAGATAATGTCATCAACATATAGTTGGCACACAAACAACTCCCCTTTGACCTTCTTAGTAAAAATAGTGGGGTCGATTTTCTCAATTTCGAACCTACGATCTTGCAACAACTCAATAAGGTGGTCATACCACGCACGTGGGGCTTGTTTAAGGCCATAGAGTGCCTTATCGAGTTGGTACACATGATCAAGGAAATAGGGATCCTCGAACCTGGGGGGTTGTTTGACATACACCAACTCATTAATAGGACCATTAAGAAAAGCACTCTTCACATCCATTTGTTGCAACTTGAAGTTATGATAAGAAGCATAAGCAATCAACAAATGAATAGATTCAAGACGAGCAACGGGAGCAAATGTTTCACCATAGTCGATACCCTCGACTTGGGAGTAGCCTTCAGCTACCAAGCGAGCCTTGTTGCGGACAATAATTCCATGAGCATCTTGCTTGTTCTTGAATATCCACTTGGTTCCAATGACATTATGGTTCCCCGTTGGCCTTGGCACCAATCTCCACACCTTGTTGTGCTCGAAGTTGTCGAGTTCTTCATGCATGGCATTAAGCCAATCCGGATCTTCGAGCGCCTCATAGAACTTTTGGGGTTCAACATAAGAGACAAACGCGTGATGTTCACAATAGTTTGCCAATTGTCTACAAGTGCTTACCCCCTTTCGTATGCTTCCAAGCGCATTTGTCATGGGATGACCCTTGGTAGATAGCTTGGATGCAATCTTGGTGGCACGATGCTCCAATTCCTCCTCGGGAGAGAGATGAGGAGCGGTTACTTGATCATCTTGAGCATCGTCTTGAGCTTGTTCTTGATCTTGAACTTGCTTAGAGGGGAGAACTTGACCTTGGGCGTCACTTGGTGGTTTAACGCCATCTTGAGGTTGATCTCTCCCTTGGTCTTGTTCATGAGGTTGAGGGCCTTCACTTTGTTCTTCAGAAGCGTGTGGGTCTTGGGTTGGTGATGGTTCCACTTGAGTAGAACATTGTCCTTCTCCTTCAGCCACAAGGGGTTCCTCAATGGGTAGGATAAAACCAACATCCATTCTTCTTATGGCTAGGGGAGGAATTTCATCACCTACATCACAAGTACCACTTTTATCCACTTGGGAGCCGTTATTCTCATCAAACTCCACGTTACATGTCTCCTCAATAAGTCCCGTGGACTTATTGAGGACACGGTAAGCATGAGAGTTTGTAGCCTAACCAACAAATATGCCCACATGAGCTCTAGCCTCAAATTTATACAAACGAACACCTTTCTTGAGAATGAAACACTTACACCCGAACACCCGGAAGTACTTGAGGTTGGGCTTGTTACCGGTGAGTATCTCATATGGAGTTTTGTTCAAGCCTTTGCGGAGGTAGAGCCGATTGGATGCATGACACTCGGTGTTCATGGCTTCGGCCCAAAAGTTGTATGGAGACTTGAACTCCGCCATCATGGTTCTTGCCGCATCCATCAACGTCCGGTTCTTCGTCTACGCTACGCCATTTTGTTGAGGGGTGTAAGGTGCAGAATATTGGTGTTTGATCCCCTCATCACTAAGAAACTAATCCAAGGTGTAGTTCTTGAACTCGGTGCCGTTGTCACTTCTTATTGTCAAGATCTTTGCATTGTGTTGATGTTGAGCTTCATTTGCAAAGTCATTGACGGTTTGTTGGGTCTCACTCTTCCTCTTGAAGAAGTACACCAAGTGTATCTTGAATAGTCATCCACAATCACCAAGCAATACTTTCTACCCCCAAGACTATCAAAGGAGGGAGGCCCAAAGAGATCCAAGTGAAGGAGCTCCAAAGGCCTCTTCGAGTAAATGATAGTCGTGGGAGGGTGAGCCTTTTCACGTAGCTTTCTTTCGATGCAAGCACTGCAAGCACGATCTTTGGCAAAACTAACATTTTTTAGTCCATGGACATGGTCCCCCTTGAGAAGACTTTGCAAAGATCTCATATTGACATGGGCTAAACGGTGATGCCAAAGCCATCCCACATCAACTTTAGCCATTAGGCATGTCGCGGTCTTAGTGGGTCGCTCCAAAAAGTTAATCACATAGAGACCGTTCTCGACATCCAACAAAGGCTACTTTAAGAGTCTTTCTCCACAAGAGGGCCATGGTATCAATATCAAAGAAAGTGGCAAAGCCCATGAGTGCAAGTTGACGAACGGAAAGTAAATTGTATGCAAGGGACTCAACAAGCATGACCTTCTCGATCGTGAGATCATGAGAAATGACAACCTTGCCAAGTCCCAATACCTTAGAGGACGAGGCATCACCCCACTCGACATTGGTGGGAATAGATGGAATCTTGTGTACGTCCACCACCAAGTCCTTGCTTCCGGTCTTATAATTAGTGGCTCCACTATCGAGCAACCATCATCCCCAATCGGAAGCAAACACCTACAAGAGATCAATGCTTGGTTTTAATACCCGTTTTGTAATGGGTCCTTTGATGTTAGTGACAAGGGTCTTAGGAACCCAAATATACCATTCAATGTACTCATAAGAAGAACCAACAAATTTAGCATAAACATACCCATCACTAGCACGACATAACACATAGGAAGGGTTAAAGTCTCCGGCGTTGTTGGAAGGGGTGGCATTGCCCTTCTTGACACCACCACCCTTCACATTGTTCTTCTTCTTCTTCTTAGAGGCACCCTCTCCCTCTTTGACAAAAGTTTGCATGAGAGGAGGAGGTCGTTTGGCCTTGTCATTCTTCTTGTTGTTCTTGGACTTGGGTGCAAACCCAATCCCTTCCTTGGCCACAACTTCCTTTTGATTGCTCAAAAGATCATTGAGGTTCTTCTCACCTTGTATGCATGACACAAGGCCTTTCTCAAGTTGCTCCTTCAACTTTGAATTCTCCTCAACAAGATGCACATGCTCACAACAAGGGTTAGTAGCATTTGCATTATCAATTAAAACCATATGAGGAAAAGTGGCTTTCTCCTTGGTTAGCCTCACTTGGAGTTGATCATGAGACTCTTTAAGATTAGCGTGAGTACTCTTCAAGGCCTTGTGAGCCTTTTCAAGGATATCAAACTCTTCCTTGAGTCTAGCAAGATCAACACCAAGTTTGGCCTTCTCGGAATTTAGCACACGAGACACAACAAGAGCATGATCGATATCTTTCTTTAATTTAGCATGGTCATCATTGTGTGACTCCTCAAGAGCCAAGAGATGACCACACTCTTCCTCAAGAGCATTAGAGAGATCCGATATCTCATCGGCATAGTCACGACTATGCCCCTCCATCTTAGAGATGGTGTCTTCGTGACCCTCGATCATGTCATTAGCTTCACCAAGTTGTTCCAAGAAAGCAACGAAGTGCTTCTTGGATTTACCCTTAAGCTTAATCATAAAAGACTCAAACTCATTTTCCTCCATGTTGGACCCCCCCCCCCACACTTTCATCAGTGCAATCTGTCAAAGAAGGATGAGTAATGATGATATTTTTTATGTTGGGGTTACCTTGTTGGTGGCTTTAGCCATGAGGCACTTGGCGGTGGTGTTCTCGTTGGGTGAGTCAAAGAGGTACGCTCGGGGTGTTGTCGCAATGGCCATGGAGGCCATGGCAACCGTCTCACCATATTCATCATCATTATCCTCATTGTACTCTTCTTGTGCCACCAATCCCTTGGGAGGAGCCTTCTTGGTGAAGTGGTTCTTGTTGGGAAAGACTTGGCCTTGTCCTCCGGATGAGTTTTCCACCATTGTCTTCCCTCTTCTCATAGGGGCACTCCGCAACAAAGTGGCTCATATTGCCGCAATTGTAGCAAGTCCTCACACGTTGCTTGCCCTTAACGCCACTTGAGTTGCTCTTATTGAAGTTGGGCCTTGAGTTCTTCTTGCTCCAAAATTGTCTTGAAGCGAGAGCCATGTGCTCATGATAATCATATTTTGTATCCTCGGGGTTGCTCTCCTCTTCTTCCTCTTCCTCCTCTTCTTCCACACTAGCATTGGCCTTCAAAGCAAGATTGGGCTTCTTGGCTCTTTGAGAATGCAATACCGCATTGTCGGCGGTCTTGTCCAAGATACTCATTGCCACAAACTCATCCAACACTTCGCTTGAGGACAAGGTGTGGAAGTCCGGCCTTTGAAGGATGACGGAGGACATGGCCTTATGGTAAGGCATCACGGCTTTGAGAAATTTCCGCTTGATCCAATTGTCATTTGTATCCTTGCTCCCATGATCTCGGAGTGAGACCGCGAGTGCGGTTAGTCTCCGGTAGAGCTCATGAGGTTCTTCACCTTCATTCATAGCAAATTCATCGGCTTCATCTTGCACCACTTCATAGTTGGAGCGTTGAATGCTTGCTCTTCCTTGTAAAGGGAAACAACATGGTGCCATGCTTCCTTTGCCACGATGAATGGTCGGAGATGCGCAATTTCTTCGGGAGGGATAGCATCTTGGATGATGAAGAGACCATTCTCATTGAATTGATGATCCGCAGATTCTCTTGGGGTGAAGTTGCTTGGGTCATGCAGATAGAAACCTTGCTCAATGATTCTCCAAAGGTTAGTATTCACATGATTTAAATGGCGTTTAAAGCGATATACACAAGCGTCAAAATCCTCATTTTTCACAATCTTAGGAGGAGAACCGGCATGATTTAAATGTGTGGAGGGAATCGGTCCTCCATAGGTAAGTGGAGGTTCCACATGGGCAAAGATGCCATCTCCACTTTTACCACTAGACAAAGGAACTTTATCACTAGAAGCTTCCCCCTTGTCGGAGTTAGCAACCGTCACCTTGTTACTGGGATCAACCACTTCCAATGGTGCGGTGGATAATTTAAGACCATCAAGAAAATCTTTAAGCACGCCTTTGACCTCGGCCGTCATGGAGGTTTTAAATGTGTCCAAGGCCACATTGAGTTCCTCACATGAGATTGAGGTTCCCCCATCGGCCGTAGACGAGGATGGAATCACACCGGGGTGCTCCTCCTCATCGTCTACGTTGTCAACCATACTCTTTGGATGGCAAAGTCCCTAAAAAGAGATGAGGCTTTGATACCAATTGAAAGGATTGATATAGTTGACTAGAGGGGGGGGGAATAGGCAACTAACAATTTTTAGCTTTTCTTTACCAATTTAAACTTTGCATCAAAGTAGGTTGTCTAGATATGCAACTAGGTGAGCAACCTATATGATGCACCAACAATAAGTAAACAAGCGAGCAAGGGAAGTAACACAAGATAAGCTTGCACGAGTAAAGGGATGAGATAACCAAGAGTGGAGTCGGTGAAGACGAGGATGTGTTGCCGAAGTTCCTTCCCTTTGAGAGGAAGTATGTCTCCGTTGGAGTGGTGTGGAGGCACAATGCTCCTCAAGAAGCCACTAGGGCCACTGTATTCTCCTCACGCCCTCACACAATGCGAGATGCTGCGATTCCACTATTGGTGCCCTAGAAGGCGGCGACCGAACCTTTACAAACAAGGTTGGGGCAATCTCCACAACTTAATTGGAGGCTCCCAACAACACCATGAAGCTTCACCATAATGGAGTATGGCTCCGCAGTGACCTCACCCATCTAGGGTGCTCAAACACCCAAGAGTAACAAGATCCGCGAGGGATTAGTGGGAGGAATCAAATATCTCTTGGTGGATGTGTAGATCTAGGCCTTCTCAACCAATCCCTAGGAGATCAACAAGTTTGATTGGATAGGGAGATAAATCGGGCGAAAATGGAGCTTAGAGCAACAATGGAGCTTAGAGGTAGAAGAGGTGGTCAACTCGGAGAAGAAAACTCCCCTTATATAGTGGAAGAACAAATCCAACCGTTATCCACCAACTCAGCCTGCGAAGCATGGTACTACCGCACCGGAGGCGCGGTACTACCGCTAGGGCACACGGTACTACCGCAAGTCATTACGGTACTACCGCCCATACAGCAGAATCCAAAGCAGCCCTGATGCGATGAAGCAGAGGGCAGTAGAACCGCTGGCGCGGTACTACCGCTCCCCCTTGCGATACTACCACAAGGCAGGGATAGTCCAGACTTGGGAAGGAAAGGACATATAAAAATACATCCGTGGCTACTTTCACTGAGTTGGGATCTGTGCAAAAATCTGGCACGGTAGTGCCGCATGCCTGGAGCGGTACTACCGCGTAGGGCGCGGATGTAAAAAATTACATCCGCCCCTACTTCCGCTCATGTTGTTGTGCCAGGCCAGGGCTCACAGTACTACCGCACCCATGGGGCGGTACTACCGCGTAGGGCGTGGATGTAAAAAATTACATCCGCCCCTACAACCGCTCGAGCGGCTGAGCCTGGCCAGAGGCCACGGTAGTACCGCTCCCAAGGAGCAGTACTATCGTGAGTACCCGCTGTACTACCGCGCCTATGGTCGGTACTAACGCAAGGCCCCGCGGTACTACCGCTCCGAAGAGCAGTACTACCGCGTGCCCCAGAACAGCAACACTAGGAGTCCTTCATTTTGCAAAGACGCAGAGAGACGGAGGATGCTCCCAAGAGATAAAGGAAAGGTGGTGCAAAAAGGAGCAGACGTGTACATGTTGATTCCACCCAAACCTTTCCAACGCGGACCCCCTCTTAATAGTACGGCTTTCCTACGACTCAAGTCCACCGAAAAGAAACATAGAGAAACGCCGTCTTTGATAACTCCAAGGGGTACCAAATCGTCTCGTGCTTAGACACGGTATATCTGAAATGCTCATTGCACATGATTAGTCCGCAAAAGCATTGTCATCAATCACCAAAACTACTAAGGGATAAACATGCTCTTACATCCATCATCATGATCTCCATCATCGTGTCTTCATGAAGTTGTCTCGCCAACTATTACTTCTACTACTATGGCTAACAGTTAGCGATAAAGTAAAGTAATTACATGGCGTTTTCATTGACACGCAAGTCATACAATAAATTAAGACAACTCCTATGGCTCCTGCCAGTTGTCATACTCATCAACATGCAAGTCATGATTCCTATTACAAGAACATGATCAATCTCATACATCACATATATCATTCATCGCATCCTTTTGGCCATATCACATCACATAGCATACCTGCAAAAACAAGTTAGACGTCCTCTAATTGTTGTTGCATGTTTTACGTGGCTGCTATGGGTTTCTAGCAAGAATGTTTATTACCTACGAAAAAACCACAATGGTGATATGCCAATTGCTATTTACCCTTCATAAGGACCCTTTTCATCGAATCCGGTCCGATAAAGTGGGAGAGACAGACACCCGCTGGCCACCTTATGCATCAAGTGCATGTTAGTCGGTGGAACCAGTCTCACGTAAGCGTTTGTGTAAGGTCGGTCCGGGCCGCTTCATCCCACAATGCCGCCGAATCAAGATAAGACTAGTAACGGTAAGCAAATTGAACAAATCATCGCCCACAACTACTTTGTGTTCTACTCGTGCATAGAATCTACGCATAGACCTAGCTCATGATGCCACTGTAGGGTAACGTAGCAATAATTCAAAATTTTCCTATGTGTCACCAAGATCAATCTAGGAGATGATAACAACGAGAGACAGGGAGTGCATCTTCATACCCTTTAAGATTGCTAAGCGGAAGCGTTACAAGGAACGCAGATGATGGAGTCGTACTCGCGGCGATTCAAATCGCGGAAGATCCGATCCAGCGCCGAACGGACGGCGCCTCCGCATTCAACACACGTACAGCCCGGGGACGTCTCCTCCTTCTTGATCCAGCAAGGGGAGAGGAGAAGTTGAGGGAGAACTCCGACAACACGACGGTGTGGTGGTGATGGAGCTCGTGGTTCTCCGGCAGGGCTTCGTCAAGCACTATGGAGGAGGAGGAGGTGTTGGGGAGGGGGAGGGGCTGCGCCAGGGGAAGGGTGTGGCAGCCCTCCCACCCCCACTATTTATAGGGGGAAGGGGAGAGGGGGCCACCCCCTAGATCCCATCCACAAGGGGGCGACGGCCAAGGGGGAACTTGTCCCCCAAGTCAGGTGGGAGGCGCCCCCACCCCCCTAGGGTTTCTAACCCTAGGCGCCTTGGTCCCCCCTTGGGGGGGCACACCAGCCCACTAGGGGCTGGTTCTCCCCTTTGTTCATCCCACTAGGCCCACCGAGGCAGGTGGCCCCACCTGGTGGACCCCCGGACACCTTCCGGTGGTCCCGATACAATACCGATAACCCTTGAAATTATTCCGGCGACTGAAACAAGACTTTCCATATATAATTCTTCACCTCCGGACCATTCCAGAACTCCTTGTGATGTCCGAGATTGCATCCGGGACTCCGAACAACCTTCGGTAACCACATACTATTTCCCATAACAACTCTAGCATCACCGAACCTTAAGTGCGTAGACCCTACGGGTTCGGGAACCATGCAGACATGACCGAGACATCTCTCCAGCAAATAACCAACAGCGGGGTCTGGATACCCATGTTGGCTCCCACATGTTCCACGATGATCTCATCGGATGAACCACGATGTCGAGGATTCAATCAATCCCGTATGCAATTCCCTTTGTCTATCGGTATGTTACTTGCCCGAGATTCGATCGTCGGTATCCCCATACCTCAAGTCTCTTTACTTGTTCCGTAATGCATGATCCCATGACCAACTCCTTAGTCACATTGAGCTCTTTATGATGATGCATTACCAAGTGGGCCCAGAGATACCTCTCCGTCATACGGAGTGACAAATCCCAGTCTCGATTCGTGCCAACCCAACAGATACTTTCGGAGATACCTGCAATGCACCTTTATAGCCACCCAGTTACGGTGTGATGTTTGCCACACCCAAAGCATTCCTACTATATCTAGAAGTTGCACAATTTCATGGTCTAAGGAAATGATACCTGACATTAGAAAAGCTTTAGCAAGCGAACTACATGATCTTGTGCTACGCTTAGGATTGGGTCTTATCCATCACATCATTCTCCTAATAATGTGATCCCGTTATCAACGACATCCAATGTACATGGTCAGGAAACCATGACCATCTATTGATCAATGAGCTAGTTAACTAGAGGCTTAATAGGGACATATTACGATCTATATATTCACACATGTATTACGTTTTCCGGTTAATACAGTTATAGCATGAACAATATATAATTATCATGAACAAGGAAATATAATAATAACCACTTTATTATTGCCTCTAGGGCATATTTCCAACACACCTGCAATCTGGCAATGACACGCCAGGCGAGTACTTTGAATGTACTCGCAAGCTGACAGCAACAAAAGCAATAAAGACAAACAATAGTGATACGTCTCCAATGTATCTATAATTTTTTATTATTCCATGCTATATTATATCCTGTTTTGGACATTATTGGGCTTTGTTATACACTTTTATATTATTTTTGGGACTAACCTATTAACCGGAGGCCTAGCCCAGAATTGCTGTTTTTTTGCCTATTTTTGGGTTTCGTAGAAAAAAGAATATCAAACAGAGTCCAAACGGAATGAAACCTTCGAAAACGTGATTTTTGGAACGAACATGATCCAGAGGACTTGGACCCTATGTCAAGCAATCAACCAGGAAGGCACGAGGTAGGGGGCGCGCCTACCCCCCAGGCGTGCCCTCCCCCTCGTGGGGCCCACGTTGCTCCTCCGACGTACTCCTTCCTCCTATATATACCTACATAGCCCCAAACTACCAGATACGGAGCCAAAACCCTAATTCCACCGCCGTAACTTTCTGTATCCACGAGATCCCATCTTGGGGCCTTTTTTGAAGCTCCGCCGGAGGGGGCATTGATCATGAAGGGCTTCTACATCAACACCATAGCCTCTCCGATGAAGTGTGACTAGTTTACTTCATACCTACGGTTCCATAGTTATTAGCTAGATGGCTTCTTCTCTCTTTTTGGATCTCAATACAAAGTTCTCCCCCTCTCTTGTGGAGATCTATTCGATGTAATCTTCTTTTGCGGTGTGTTTGTTAAGATCGATGAATTGTGGGTTTATAATCAAGTTTATCTATGAGCAATATTTGAATCTCTCTGAATTCTTTTATGTATGATCGGTTATCTTTGCAAGTCTCTTTGAATTATCGGTTTGGTTTGGCCTTCTAGATTGATCTTTCTTGCAATGGGAGAAGTGCTTAGCTTTGGGTTCCATCTTGCGGTGTCCTTTCCCAGTGACAGTAGGGGCAGCAAGGCACGTATTGTATTGTTGCCATCGAGGATACCAAGATGAGGTTTATATCATATTGCATGAGTTTATCCCTCTACATCATGTCATCTTGCTTAAAGTGTTACTCTGTTCTCTTGAACTTAATACTCTAGATGCATGCTGGATAGCAGTCGATGTGTGGAGTAATAGTAGTATATGCAGGCAGGAGTCGGTCTACTTATTTTGGACGTGATGCCTATATACATGATCATACCTAGATGTTCTCATAACTATGATCAATTCTGTCGATTGCTCAACAGTAATTTGTTTACCCACTGATAACCCACAAGTATAGGGGATCGCAACTTTCTCGAGGGTAGAGTATTCAACCCAAATTTATTGATTCGACACAAGGGGAGCCAAAGAATATTCTCAAGTATTAGCAGTTGAGTTGTCAATTCAACCACACCTGGAAACTTGATATATGCAGCAAGGTATTTAGTAGCAAAGTAATATCATAGTAGTGGTAACGGTAGCAAAAGGTAATGATAGCAAAAGTAATGTTTTGGTATTTTGTAGTGATGATAGCAATATTAACGGAAAAGTAAATAAGCGAAGAACAATATACGGAAAGCTCGTAGGCAATGGATCGGTGATAGTGAATTATGCCGGATGCGGTTCATCATGTAACAGTCATAACCTAGGGTGACACAGAACTAGCTCCAATTCATCAATGTAATGTAGGCATGTATTCTGAATATAGTCATACATGCTTATGGAAAAGAACTTGCATGACATCTTTTGTCCTACCCTCCCGTGGCAGCGGGGTCCTAATGGAAACTAAGGGATATTAAGGCCTCCTTTTAATAGAGTACCGGACCAAAGCATTAACACATAGTGAATACATGAACTCCTCAAACTACGGTCATCACCGGGAGTGGTCCCGATTATTGTCACTTTGGGGTTGTCGGATCATAACACATAGTAGGTGACTATAGACTTGCAAGATAGGATCAAGAACTCTCATATATTGATGAAAACATAATAGGTTCAGATCTGAAATCATGGCACTCGGGCCCTAGTGACAAGCATTAAGCATAGCAAAGTCATAGCAACATCAATCTCAGAACATATATAGTGGATACTAGGGATCAAACCCTAAGAAAACTAAATCGATTACATGATAAATCTCATCCAATCCATCACCGTCCAGCAAGCCTACGATGGGATTACTCACGCATGGTGGTGAGCATCATGAAATTGGTGATGGAGGAAGGTTGATGATGACGATGGCGACGGATTCCCCTCTCCGGAGCCCCGAACGGACTCCAAATCAGCCCTCCCGAGAGGTTTTAGGGCTTGGCGGCGGCTCCGTATCGTAAAACATGATGAATCCTTCTCTTTGTTTTTTCTCTCCCCGAAAGCAAATATATAGAGTTGGAGTTGAGGTCGGAGGAGCTCCAAGGGGCCCACGAGGTAGGGGCGCGCCCTGGGGGGGGGGGGGCAGGCGCGCCCCCACCCTCGTGGCTAGGGTGTGGGCCCCTGGTCTTCATATTTTGCAAGGATTTTTTATTATTTCCAAATAGACGTTCCGTGAAGTTTCAGGTCATTCAGAGAACTTTTGTTTCTGCACATAAATAACAACATGGCAATTCTGCTGAAAACAGCGTCAGTCCGGGTTAGTTCCATTCAAATCATGCAAGTTAGAGTCCAAAACAAGGGCAAACGTGTTTGGAAAAGTAGACGAGCAATTCAGTTGACAAACTGGAAGTGATAAAGAAAAACTTTTACAAACTCTGTTTGCTCTTGTTGTTGTAAATATGTAAAGCCAGCATTCAAGTTTTCAGCAAAGATTATGAACTAACCATATTCACAATAACGCATAGGTCTCATGTTTACTCATATCAATGGCACAATCAACTAGCGAGCAATAATAATAAATCTCAGATGACAACACTTTCTCAAAACAATCATAATATGATATAACAAGATGGTATCCCGCTTGCCCTTTCTGAGACCGCAAAACATAAATGCAGAGCACCTTTAAAGATCAAGGACTAACTAATTGTAATTCATGGTAAAAGAGATCCAGTCAAGTCATACTCAATGTAAACTAATAGTAATGAATGCAAATGACAGCGGTGCTCTCCAACTGGTGCTTTTTAATAAGAGGATGGTGACTCAACATAAAAGTAAATAGATAGGCCCTTCGCAGAGGGAAGCAGAGATTTGTAGAGGTTCCAAAGCTCGGTTTTGAAATAGAGGTGAATAATATTTTGAGCGGTATACTTTCATTGTCAACATAACAACCAAGAGATGGCGATATCTTCCATGCTACACACATTATAGGCGGTTCCCAAACAGAATGGTAAAGTTTATACTCCCCCTCCACCAACAAGCATCAATCCATGGCTTGCTCGAAACAATGAGTACCTCCAACTAACAAGAGTCCCAGGGGGAGTTTTTTTGCAATTATTTTGATTTGATTTGCATAAAGCATGGGACTGGGCATCCTGGTGACCAGCCATTTTCTTGTGAGTGAGGAGCGGAGTCCACTCCTCTTGAGAATAACCCGCCTAACATAGAAGATACGGACAGCCCTAGTTGATACATGAGCTATTCGAGCATACAAAATAGGATATTTATTTGAAGGTTTAGAGTTTTGCACATACAAATTTACTTGGAACGGCAGGTAGATACTGTATATAGGTAGGTATGGTGGACTCATATGGAATAACTTTGGGGTTTATGGAGTTGGATGCACAAGCAGTATTCCTGCTTAGTACAGGTGAAGGCTAGCAAAAGACTGGGAAGCACCCAGCTAGAGAGCGACAACAGTCATGAATATGCATTAAAATTAATCAACATCGAATGCAAGCATGAGCAGGATATAATCCACCATGAACATAAATATCATGAAGGCTATGTTGATTTTGTTTCAACTACATGCGTGAACATGTGCGAAGTCAAGTCACTTAAATCATTCAGAGGAGGATACCACCCTATCATACCACATCACAACCATTTTAATAGCATGTTGGCACGCAAGGTAAACCATTATAAGCTCCTAGTAATTAAGCATGGCACAAGAAACTATGATCTCTAGTTTTCATTGCAAACATGTTTATTCATAATAGGCTGAATCAGGAACGATGAACTAATCATATTTACAAAAACAAGAGAGGTCAAGTTCATACCAGCTTTTCTCATCTCAGTCAGTCCATCATATATCATCATAATTGCCTTTCAGTCGCACGACCGAATGATGTGAATAATAATAGTAGTGCACATGCATTAGACTAAGCTGGAATCTGCAATCATTCAATAGACAGGAGAAGACAAGGCAATATGGGCTCTTTTGTCAGATCAACAATAATGCATATAAGAGCCACTTCAACAATTTAATTATGGTCTTCTCCTATCGACCCCCAAAGAAAAGAAATAAAACTATTTAAACGGGAGAGCTCCCAACAAGCAAAAGAAGAACAGGAAATCTTTTTGGGTTTTCTTTTTAGGCACTACTACAAGCATGGAAAGTAAACTAATTAAAATCTAAAACTAATTTTTGTTTTTGTTTTTCTTAAGGTTTATTAAACAAACAAGAAGAAAGCATAAAAAAGAAATAAACTAGCATGGATGATACAATGAAAAAGTATGAGCACCGACATCTAGCGATGAGTGTGTGAACATGAATGTAATGTCGGTGAAAAATATGTACTCCCCCAAGCTTAGGCTTTTGGCCTAAGTTGGTCTATGGCCACGGTTGGCCTGGCGGATATCCATAGTTATAGTTGGGGTCGTACTGCAAAGAAGAAGACTCTGATTGCCACTGGTTGGCAATCATCTCCGGATCCCACTGGTAATTAGACTGTCGTGGAGGATCAACTTGTGGTTCCGACTCTGGCTCTGTGGCTGATGTAGGGTTCCAGTAGGCGTGAATAGCCTCTAACGGGACAAGGTATTGGCCTGCAGATAAATCAAACAAGGAAGGAGCAGGCAGGGTAATAGTCTCAGGATGATGTTTATGAAAGAACAATTTGTATTTAAGCTCCCCTTCCCTATTCTTAACAATAAAGTCGTGTGCCACCATACTCTTATAATCTAAATAAACAGGAGGTCAGCAATTTTTCTTCCTTCTCATAATGCCTAATAGGTGTGTTAAAATGTGCAGCTAGGTGTGAAGCATAGATGCCTCCAAAGATGGGGCCCTTTGTATGGTTCAGACTTAACCGTTTAGCAATAATACCGCCCATACTAACAGAGTTATCACAAAATAAACCGTGGAACAAAATAATAATATCAGGAACACTAAGGTTTCCACAGTTTCCGCGACCAATTAAGCAACGACTAGCAAATATTGCAAAGTAGCGTAAAACAGGAAAATGTATGCTAGTGATTCATGCATCGGAAACCTTCCTCGTTTCCCCTACAATGATGGTATCAATAAACCCATCCACATCGCCGCGATGTGGTTCCTCTATTGTCCCCTCGAAAGGGATCAAACAAACCCGACAAAAATCATAAAGTGACATCTCCTTATGCTCATCATATAAATAAAACTCCACCGTAGGTGGTGAGCTCCTAGCATGGAAATGAAAGTTTTGCACAAAGATATTAGTGAGTAAGAGATATCGTTCGCGTTGGTCATGGAGGAAGGCGGTGAGGCCTGCATTCTTAGCCAATTCACAAAAATCATCATAAATCCCGGCTGCTCTCAAGAAATCATTGGAAGGCCATTCACACGGCCGAACCTCCGTGGTGCGAGGAAGATTATATTTGGGCCTCTCCGCTTTTCATTTTGCTTTTCCTTTGAGCTTCGGCTCGATAAGCCCCTCAAAACTCTCTTCATTATTTTCTGAAAAATTCTGAAATTTTTAGTAACTTCAAATAAAAGTGAGCCAAGCTCAACAAAATTGATAGCAACAACTCCTACAAGTGCCTAGAGCCTATATCATGCATTAGAACTACTTGGGACCATATAAATTTGACATGCAAGCTCAAGAATAGGGTCACCTAGGCAGCACAAATTTGCAATGAATAAAGCACTAGAACAAAAACTAATTGGACCAATGGAGGAGTCACATACCAAGGAACAATCTCCCCAAGCAGTTTTGTGAGAGGTGCTTTGAGCAAGGAGATCGAAAATGGTAGAAAAATGAGCTTGGACTCGGGTTGAACTGGATATTGGTGTTTGTGGGAGGAAGAAGAACTGTGTGGGTGCAGGAATAAGTGGAGGAGGGCCACCGTGGGCCCATGAGGCAGGGGGCACGCCCAGGGGGCAGGGCGCGCCCTCCACCCTCGTGGCCAGGTGGATGCCCCCCTGCTGTGTTCTCAGTGTTCTCAAATATTCTGGAAAAAATCATATTTAAATTTCAGGGCATTTGGAGAACTTTTATTTTTGGGGTATTTTTATATTGCACGGATAAATCAGATAACAGACGGAAAATGCTTATTTTTATTTTATTTCGTATAAATAACAGAAAGTAAAAGGAGGGTACAGAGAGTTGTGCCTAGTTTCATCCATCTCATGATCATCAAAAGGAATCCCTAATAACGTTGATCAGGTCTTGTTAACAAACTCATTCCGAATAACATGGAACTGGAGAAATTTCGAATAACACTATGTTACCTCAACGGGGATATGCACATCCCCAATAATAAGAATATCATATTTCTTCTTGACAGTAGGAAGAGGAAATTCAAAACCTCCAAATATAATCGATGGAATTTTTCCAATAGAGTTGATACTATGAACTTGAGGTTGTTTCCTCGGAAAGTGTATCGTATGCTCATTACCATTAACATGAAAAGTGACATTGCCTTTGTTGCAATCAATAACAGCCCCTGCAGTATTCAAAAAGGGTCTTCCAAGAATAATAGACATACTATCGTCCTCAGGAATATCAAGAATAACAAAATTCATTAAAATAGTAATGTTTGCAACTACAACAGGCACATCCTCACAAATACCGACAGGTATAGCAGTTGATTTATCAGCCATTTGCAAAGATATTTCAGTAGGTGTCAACTTATTCAAATCAAGTCTACGATATAAAGAGAGAGGCATAACACTAATACCGGCTCCAAGATCACATAATGCAGTTTTAACATATTTCTTTTAATGGAGCATCGTATAGTGGGTACTCCTGGATCTCCAAGTTTCTTTGGTATTCCACCCTTAAAAGTATAATTAGCAAGCATGGTGGAAATTTCAGCTTCCGGTATCTTTCTTTTATTAGTAACAATATCTTTCATATACTTGGCATAAGGATTCATTTTGAGCATATCAGTTAATCACATACGCAAAAAGATAGGTCTAATCATTTCAGCAAAGCGCTCAAAATCCTCATCATCCTTTTTCTTGGATGGTTTGGGAGGAAAAGGCATGGGTTTATGAACCCAAGGCTCTCTTTCTTTTCCGTGTTTCCTAGCAACAAAGTCTTTCTTATCATAACGTTGATTCTTTGATTGTGGGTTATCAAGATCAACAACAGGTTCAATTTCTATATCATTATTATTGCTAGGTTGAGCATCATCATGAACATTATCATTAACATTATCACTAGTTTCAGATTCATTACCAGATTGTGTCTCAGCATCAGAAATAGAAATATCATTTGGATTCTCAGGTGAATCAATAACAGGTTCACTAGAAGTATGCAAAGTCCTATCATTTTTCCTTTTCTTCCTTTTAGAAGGACTGGGTGCATCTATATTATTTATGTGAGAATCTTGCTCAATTCTCTTAGGGTGGCCTTCAGGATACAAAGGTTCCTGAGTCATTTTACCACCTCTAGTCATAACTCTAACAGCATAATCATTATTCTTACTATTCAATTCATTGAGAAAATTATTTTGAGCCTTAAGTACTTGTTCTACTTGAGTGGTAACCATAAAAGCATGTTTACTAATAAGTTTAAGTTCACCTTTGACATTAGCCATATAATCACCCAAGTGTTCAAGCATATTTGAATTGTATTTCAATTGTCTACCAAAATAAGCATTAAAATCTTCTTGCTTAACCATAAATTTATCAAACTCATCTAAGCATGGGCTAGCAAACTTAGTAAGAGGGATTTCAGCTTTGTCATATCTATAGAGAGAATTTACCTTTACTACCTGTGTCGGGTTATCAAGACCATGTATTTCTTCAATAGGTAATGGATTAAGATTATATGTTTCTTCAATAAGCGATAAATTCAGACCGTGTATTTCTTCAATAGGAGGTAAATTCTTAACATCTTTAGCTTTAATACCTTTTTCTTTCATAGATTTCTTTGCCTCTTGCATATCTCCAGGACTGAGAAATAGAACACCTCTTTTCTTCGGAGTTGGTTTAGGAATAGGCTCAGGAGCTTGCTCAGGAAGTGTCCAATTATTTTCATTTGTCAACATATTATTCAATAGAATTTCAGCTTCATCCGGTGTTCTTTCCCTGAAAACAAAGCCAGCACAACTATCCAGGTAATCTCTGGAAGCATCGGTTAGTCCATTATAAAAGATATCAAGTATTTCATTTTTCTTAAGAGGATGATCAGGCAAAGCATTAAGTAACTTGAGAAGCCTCCCCCAAGCTTGTGGGAGACTCTCTTCTTCAATTTTCACAAAGTTGTATATATCCCTCAAAACAACTTGTTTCTTATGAGCAGGGAAATATTTAGTAGAGAAGTAATAAATCATATCCTGGGGACTACGCACACAACCAGGATCAAGAGAATTAAACCATATCTTAGCATCACCCTTCAATGAGAACGAAAATATTTTAAGGATATAAAGGTAGCGATATTTCTCATCATTAGTGAATAGGATGGCTATATCATTTAATTTAGTAAGATGCGCCACAACAGTTTCAGATTCATAGCCATGAAAAGGATCAGATTCAACCAAAGTAATTATATCAGGATCAATAGAGAATTCATAATCCTTATCAGTAACACAGATAGGTGAAGTAGCAAAAGTAGGGTCAGGTTTCATTCTAGCATTAAGAGATTGCTGCTTCCATTTAGCTAATAACCTCTTGAGCTCGTATCTATCTTTGCAAGCTAAAATAGCTAGATCAGCTTCTTTTTCAAAAACATAACCCTCAGGAATAACAGGCGATTCATATTTATTAGGGGAAGAGTCTTCATCATCACTTTCATCAATATTATCAGTTTCAATAATTTCATTCTCTCTAACCCTAGCAAGTTGTTCATCAAGAAATTCACCAAGTGGCACAGTAGTATCAAGCATAGAAGTAGTTTCATCATAAGTATCATGCATAGCAGAAGTGGCATCATCAATAACATGCGACATATCAGAACGAATAGCAGAAGCAGGTTTTGGTGTCGCAAGCTTACTCAAAACAGAAGGTGAATCAAGTGCAGAGCTAGATGACAATTCCTTACGTCCCCTCGTAGTTGAGGGATAAATCATGGTTTTTTGATCTCTCAAGTTCTTCATAATGATAGGCAGATATAAATCCCAAGTGACTCAAAGAATAGAGCTATGCTCCCCGGCAACGGCGCCAGAAAATAGTCTTGATAACCCACAAGTATAGGGGATCGCATAAGTTTAAGAGGGTAGAGTATTCGACCCAAATTTATTGATTCGACACAAGGGGAGCCAAAGAATATTCTCAAGTATTAGCAGCTGAGTTGTCAATTCAACCACACCTGGAAACTTGATTATCTGCAGCAAGGTATTTAGTAGCAAAGTAATATGATAGTAGTGGTAACGGTAGCAAAAGGTAATGATAGCAAAAGTAATGTTTTTGGTATTTTGTAGTGATGATAGCAAAAGCAACAGAAAAGTAAATAAGCGAAGAACAATATATGGAAAGCTCGTAGGCAATGGATCGGTGATAGTGAATTATGCCGGATGCGGTTCATCATGTAACAGTCATAACCTAGGGTGACACAGAACTAGCTCCAATTCATCAATGTAATTTAGGCATGTATTCCGAATATAGTCATACGTGCTTATGGAAAAGAACTTGCATGACATCTTTTGTCCTACCCTCCCGTGGCAGTGGGGTCCTAATGGAAACTAAGGGATATTAAGGCCTCCTTTTAATAGAGTACCGGACCAAAGCATTAACACATAGTGAATACATGAACTCCTTAAACTACGGTCATCACCGGGAGTGGTCCCGATTATTGTCACTTCGGGGTTGCTGGATCATAACACATAGTAGGCAACTATAGACTTGCAAGATAGGATCAAGAACTCTCATATATTGATGAAAACATAATAGGTTCAGATCTGAAATCATGGCACTCGGGCCCTAGTGACAATCATTAAGCATAGCAAAGTCATAGCAACATCAATCTCAGAACATAATGGATATTAGGGATCAAACCCTAACAAAACTAACTCGATTACATGATAAATCTCATCCAACCCATCACCGTCTAGCAAGCCTACGATGGAATTACTAACGCACAATGGTGAGCATCATGAAATTGGTGATGGAGGAAGGCTGATGATGACGATGGTGACGAATTCCCCTCTCCGAAGCCCCGAACGGACTCCAGATCAGCCCTCCCGAGAGGTTTTAGGGCTTGGCGGCGGCTCCATATCGTAAAACGCGATGAATCCTTCTGTCTATTTTTTCTCCCCAAAAGCAAATATATAGAGTTGGAGTTGAGGTCAGAGGAGCTCTAGGGGGCCCACGAGGTAGGGGGCGCGCCCCCCACCCTTGTGGCTAGGGTGTGGGCCCCCTGGTCTTCATCTTTTGCAAGGATTTTTTATTATTTCCAAATAGACATTCCGTGAAGTTTCAGGTCATTTCGAGAACTTTTGTTTCTGCACATAAATAACACCATGGCAATTTTGCTGAAAACAGCTTCAGTCCGGGTTAGTTCCATTCAGATCATGCAAGTTAGAGTCCAAAACAAGGGCAAAAGTGTTTGGAAAAAGTAGATACGATGGAGACGTATCACCCACCGTAATACTTATGCTCTCGAGAGAAGCCTCTAGTGAAACCTATGACCCCCGAGTCTATTTTCCATCATATTAATCTTCCAATACTTAGTTATTTCCTTTGCCATTTATTTTACTTGCATCTTTATTTCTCTTTATCATAAAAAATACCAAAAATATTATCTTATCATGTCTATCAGATCTCACTCTCGTAGGTGACCGCGAAGGGATTGACAGCCCCTTTATCGCGTTGGTTGCGAGGAGTTTATTTGTTGGTGTAGGTGCGAGGGACTCGTGCTTGGCCTCCTACTGGATTGATACCTTGGTTCTCAAAAACTAAGGGAAATACTTACGCTGCTCTACTGCATCACCCTTTCCTCTTCAAGGGAAAACGAACGCAGTGCTCAAGAGGTAGCAAGAAGGATTTCTGGCGCCGTTGCCGGGGAGTCTACGCAAAAGTCAACATACCAAGTACCCATCACAAACCCTTATCTCTTGCATCACATTATTTGCCATTTGCCTCTCATTTTCCTCTCCCCAACTTCACCCTTGCCGTTTTATTCGCCCTCTCTCTCTCTCCATCCTCCCTCTCTTTCTCTATTCGCCTCTTTTTGCTCTTTTCTTGTTTGCTTGTGTGTCGGATTGCTTTCTTGTCATGATGTCTCAAGATAATACCAAATTGTGTGACTTTACCAATACCAACAACAATGATTTTATTATCACTCCGATTGCTCCTCTTACCGATGCTGAATCTTGTGAAATTAATGCTGCCTTGCTGAATCTTGTCATGAAAGATCCGTTTTCTGGCCTTCCTAGCGAAGATGTCGCTACCCATCTAAACAACTTCATTGATTTGTGTGATATGCAAAAAAGAAAGATTTGGATAATGATATTGTTAAATTGAAGATATTTCCTTTTTCGCTTAGAGATCGTGCTAAAGCTTGGTTTTCGTCTTTGCCTAAAAATAGTATTGATTCATGGAATAAGTGCAAAGATGCTTTTATCTCTAAGTATTTTCCTCCCATTAAGATCATCTCTCTTAGAAATGATATTATGAATTTTAAGCAACTTGATCATGAACATGTTGCACAAGTTTGGGAGAGGATGAAATTAATGATACGTAATTGCCCTACACATGGTTTGAATTTGTAGATGATTATACAAATTTTTTATGCTGGATTGAGTTTTGCTTCTAGAAATCTTTTAGATTCGGCCGCGGGAGGCACTTTTATGGAAATCACTTTAGGAGAAGCTACTAAACTTCTAGATAATGTTATGGTTAATTATTCTCAATGGCACACTGAAAGATCTACTAATAAGAAAGTGCATGCGATAGAAGAAATTAATGTTTTGAGTGGTAAGATGGATGAACTTATGAAATTATTTGCTAATAAAAGTGTTTCTTCTGATCCTAATTATATGACTTTGTCTACTTTGATTGAGAATAATAATGAATCGTTGGATTTGAATTTTGTTGGTAGGAATAATTTTGGTAACAACGCGTATAGAGGAAACTTTAATCCTAGGCCGTATCCTAGTAATTTCTCTAATAATTATGGTAATCCCTACAACAATTCTTATGGAAATTTTAATAAGATACCCTCTGATTTTGAATCTAATATTAAAGAATTTATTACCTCGCAAAAGAATTTCAATGCTTTGATTGAAGAAAAATTGCTTAAGATTGATGAGTTGGCTAGGAACGTTGATAGAATTTCTCTTGATGTTGATTCTTTGAAACTTAGATCTATTCCTCCTAAGCATGATATCAATGAGTCTCATAAAGCCATGAGAATTTCCATTGATGAGTGCAAAGAAAGAACCGCTAGGATGCGTGCAAAGAAAGATTGCTTTATAAAAGCGTGTTCTTCTAGTTTCCATGATAATAAAGATGAAGATCTAAAAGTTATTGATGTGTCCCCAATTAAATATTTGTTTTGCAATATGAATCTTGATAATGATGGGACTGAACATGATCCACCTTTACCTAGAAGGAGTTCCAAAAATTTGGAGTCTTTAGATCTTGATGCTAAAATTATTAAAAGTGGGATTGAAGAAGTCAAAACTTTAAATATTAATGAACCCACTATTTTGGATTTCAAGGAATTTGATTATCATAATTGCTCTTTGATAGATTGTATTTCCTTGTTGCAATCCGTGCTAAATTCTCCTCGTGCTTATAGTCAAAATAAAGCCTTTACCAAACATATCGTTGATGCTTTGATGCAATCTTATGAAGAAAAACTTGAGTTGGAAGTTTCTATCCCTAGAAAACTTTATGATTATTGAGAACCTACTATTAAAATTAAGATTAACGATCATGAATGCTATGCTTTGTGTGATTTGGATGCTAGTGTTTCCACGATTCCTAAGACTTTGTGTGATTTGCTAGGTTTCCGTGATTTTGATGATTGCTCTTTAAACTTGCACCTTGCGGATTCCACTATTAAGAAACCTATGGGAAGAATTAATGATGTTCTTATTGTTGCAAATAGAAATTATGTGCCTGTGGATTTTATTGTTCTTGACATAGATTGCAATCCTTCATGCCCTATTATTGTTGGTAGACCTTTCCTTCGAACGGTTGGTGCAATTATTGATATGAAGGAAGGGAATATTAGATTCCAATTTCCATTAAGGAAAGGCATGGAACACTTCCCTAGATAGAAAATTAAATTACCTTATGAATCTATTATGAGAGCCACTTATGGATTGCCTTCCAAAGATGGCAATACCTAGATCTATCCTTGCTTTTATGCCTAGCTAGGGGCGTTAAACGATAGCGCTTGTTGGGAGGCAACCCAATTTTATTTTTATTCCTTGCTTTTTGCTCCTGTTTAGTAATAAATAATTTATCTAGACTCTGTTTTGGTTGTGTTTTTTGTGTTTAATTAGTGTTTGTGCCAAGTAGAACCGTTGGGAAGACTTGGGGAAAGTCTTCTTAATCTTTTTGTAAAAATCAGAAACTTTAGTGCTCACGAGAACTGCTGCCATTTTTATTTGGAAAGTGATATTTAGTTAATTATTTTTTCAGATGATTAATAGATAAATTCATCACGTCCATAAATTTATTTTAGAATTTTTGGGGTTCCAGATCTTGCGTTAGCTACAGATTACTACAGACTGTTCTGTTTTTGACAGATTCTATTTTTCGTGTGTTGTTTGCTTATTTTGATGAATCTATGGCTAGTAAAATAGTTTATAAACCATAGAGAAGTTGGAATACAGTAGGTGTAACACCAATATAAATAAATAATGAGTTCATTACAGTACCTTGAAGTGGTGTTTTGTTTTCTTTCGCTAACGGAGCTCACGAGATTTTCTACTTTAAGTTTTGTGTTGTGAAGTTTTCAAGTTTTGGGTAAAGATTTGATGGATTATCGAACAAGGAGTGGCAAGAGCCTAAGCTTGGGGATGCCCATGGAACACCCAAGATAATATAAGGACGCCTAAAAGCCAAAGCTTGGGGATGCCCCGGAAGGCATCCCCTCTTTCGTCTACTTCTATCGGTAACTTTACTTGGAGCTATATTTTTATTTACCACATGATATGTGTTTTGCTTGGAGCATCTTGTATTATTTGAGTCTTTATTTGTTAGTTTTCCACAATCATCATTGCTTCACACACCTTTTTAGAGAGACCCTCATGATTTGGAAATTGTTAGAGTACTCTATGTGCTTCACTTATATCTTTTGAGTTATATAGTTTTTGCTCTAGTGCTTCACTTATATATTTTAGAGCACGTTGGTAGATTTGTTTTATAGAAACCATTGTGCTCTCATGCTTCACTTAGATTATTTTGAGAGTCCTACAAAACAGCATGGTAATTTGCTTTAATTATGTTAGGCATTCAAGATTAATAATAAAATTTTCTTATGAGTGTGTTGAATACTATGAGAAGTTTGAAACTTGATAATTGTTTTGAGATATGGAGATGGTGATATTAGAGTCGTGCTAGTTGAGTAGTTGTGAATTTGAGAAATGCTTGTGTTGAAGTTTGTGATTCCCGTAGCATGCACATATGGTGAACCGTTATGTTAAGAAGTCAGAGCATGATGTATTTATTGATTGTCTTCCTTATGAGTGGCGGTCGGGGACGAGCGATGGTCTTTTCCTACCAATCTATCCCCCTAGGAGCATGCACATAGTACTTTTCTTTGATAACTAATAGATTTTTGCAATAAGTATGTGAGTTCTTTATGACTAATGTTGAGTCCATGGATTATACGCACTCTCACCCTTCCACCATTGCTAGCCTCTCTAATAGCGCGCACGTTTCGCCGATATCATAAACTCACCATATACCTTCCTCAAAACAGCCACCATACCTACCTATCATGGCATTTCCATAGCCATGCAACTTTCCATCGTTCCGTTTACTATGACACGCTCCATCATTTTCATATTGCTTCGCATGATCATGTAGTTGACATTTTAGTTGTGGCAAAGCCACCGTTCATAATTCTTTCATATAAGTCACTCATGCATCATTGCTATCCCGGTACACCGCCGTAGGCATTCATATAGAGTCATACTTTGTTCTAGTATCGAGTTATAATCATTGAGTTGTAAATAAATAGAAGTGTGATGATCATCATTCATAGAGTATTGTCCCAATAAAAAAAGAAAAGAAAGGCCAAATAAAAAAAGGCCCACAAAAGAATAAATAAATAAAAAGGGGCAATACTACTATCCTTTTTTTTCTACACTTGTGCTTCAAAGTAGCACCATGATCTTCATGATAGAGAGTCTCCTATGCTATCAATTTCATATACTAGTGGGAATTTTTCATTATAGAACTTGGCTTGTATATTCCAACAATGGGCTTCCTCAAAATGCCCTAGGTGTCGGTGTCAAAACCGGCGGATCTCGGGTAGGGGGTCTCGAACTGTGCGTCTAGGCCGGATGGTAATAGGAGGCAGGGGACACGATGTTTTACCCAGGTTCGGGCCCTCTTGATGGAGGTAAAACCCTACGTCCTGCTTGATTAATATTGATAATATGGGTAGTACAAGAGTAGATCTACCACGAGATCAGAAAGGCTAAACCCTAGAAGCTAGCCTATGGTATGATTGTATGTTATGGTTGTTGTTCTACGGACTAAAAATATTCGGTTTATATAGACACCGAAGAGGGTTAGGGTTACACAAGGTCAGTTACAAAGGAGGAAATATCCATATCCGTATTGCCTAGCTTGCCTTCCACACCAAGTAGAGTCCCACCCGGACACGAGACGAAGTCTTCAATCTTGTATCTTCATAGTCTAACAGTCCGGCCAATGGAGATAGTCCGGCTGTCCGGAGACCCCCTAATCCAGGACTCCCTTAGTAGCCCCTGAACCAGGCTTCAATGACGATGAGTCCGGCATGCAGTATTGTCTTCGGCATTGCAAGGCGGGTTCCTTCTCCGAATACATCACACAAGAATTTGAATACGAGGATAGTGTCCGACCCTGCAAAATAAGTTCCACATTCCACCATAGAGAGAATAATATTTTCGCAGATCTAATTCGCTGGCTTGTTTCGGCAGCACGACGTTACGTCATGGCCCGGTTATTATTCGAACAGTTTTTTTTCAACCAGCTCCACACATAACGCGAGGCGTTTTCTTGACACGTCTCGTCGAAGCAGAGATCATGTCCCCTTATTACGGGATTCTCATCAATACGGGCGTGGGTAACCCAACCGTGTCTAGGACTCCTAGATTATAGGCAAGTCCTAAACGGCTATGGAGAGGACGCTTGATATTCACCCTCTTTATAAAGGGACAAGGTTTTCACTTTTTCCCTCTCGTGCTCAATCGAACCCTTCCCTCGCCTCGAGTTCTAACACCCAAAGCCCAGGTTAGGTGCTCCAGATCTTCAATCATGTCTGGATCCAGCCTTCAAGGCCAATGGATGCCCTCCTCCGTTACAGAAGAGGACATTAAGAAGTTGAGGGAGGCCAGATACCTGACCGCCGAGGTTTCGCATCGGCTGCCTGATCGAGGGCAGATCGTCCCTACTCCCGAACCCAACGAGAACGTCGTGTTCGTCTCCCACTTCCTCCGAGGTCTAGGCCTCACTCTAGATCCCTTCGTCAGGGGTTTGATGTTCTATTACGGGCTAGATTTGCATGATCTAGCTCCAGACTCCTTTCTCCACATCTCGACATTTATCGTCGTGTGTGAGGCCTTCCTCCGCATTACCCCTCACTTCGGCTTGTGGCTCAAGACCTTTGAAGTGAAGCCGAAGGTGATCGAGGGGCGACATGCAGCGTGCGGAGGTGCATCAATAGGCAAGATGGCAGGAGCTCCATGGCCGAACGGTTCCTTTCCAGAGGTGTCCGAATTATGGCAGCGGGAGTGGTTTTACGTCACAGCTCCCAGAAGTGCCAAGTGGGCGGCTGCCCCCGCTTTCCGCTCGGGCCCCCCACCACAACTGATGTCATGGATTAGCAGAGGTCTGAGTTGGGGTCCAGCCAAGGACGTGCCTATACTTCAAAGCCGCATCCGAGATCTCTTCGAGGGAGATTTTAATTTGGTTGCGGTAATACAAGTTATGTTGGTTCGTCAAGTCCAGCCTTGCAAACGCCGGCCCCTTCGCTTGTGGGAGTTCAACCCAGAAGGACCGCGTGCCATTCAAAGTTTCCTCGGCCTGACGCACGAGGAGATGTACAAGTTATTCTTCGGACCTCAAATAGAGTGTCCGGATACTACCGAGGACGTGGGCCTGAGTAGTAACCGCGCCGCCGAACAAGTAAGAAATCCTCTTAGCCGAACACACTGTCTTTTATTCATCACGAAGTTATTTCTGAGAGTTCGTTCTTTGACCAGGACTGGCTAACAAAGGCGAAGATGATTCGGTGTTTGGCCCCCCTCCCTGAGGGTTTGGAAAATCTGGTGTTGGAAAAGATGCTCGAGCTCGCACCTTGCCCGGAACCTTCGAAGGAAGATACAGGGGGGGATAATACGGGCGGACGCGGGCCCCCATCACTGCCAGTTCCAACTGAGGGAATGAGCGCCTCCATGAAGGAGGGTGACCGGGGGAGGAAAAGGACTGCTTCCGAAGATCCGGAAGCCGAGGCCTCCAAACGGGAGAAGAAGTCTCCCACAGAGGGTCCTGCCTCAGGGGGTGCTTTTGCCGAACAAAGTCCACGGGGGGATCAGCCTTCCAACGAGTCATAAGTGATCCAAAAAATGCTTTAATAGTGAAGGTATACTATCTTCTTTCCAAGAAAATAACCACCGCATATATCTTGCAGTTCGGGCCTTAGCCCTTCTCCGCTGAGCTCGTCTTCGGGGGATCTTCTTCTAGAGATGATGGAGAGCGAAACGCCTCCCCCGGACTCCTCCGCTCAAGAAGCGGCGACCCCGAAGTGTCGTCACGGAGGGCCTCTCCGGATCCGGTGAGGCCAGAAGATAATCCCATAGACCCCCGAAGTCCCTAGCGTCCGGCTCCCGAAGAGAACAGACAAAAGAGTCCGGCAACATCGGGTATGCGGTCAGACGTTCTGAGGGAGCTATTGGGGCGAGCGGCCATCTCAGAAGAACACCGTACACTGATGGGTACGGTGATGGAAAGAATTTCATCCGCCGAAAGCGGATTGCATGAAGTTTTATGAGTCTACTGACAGGCTTTGAGGTACGTGATAGTACCGCACATGTTAGGTGTGCCCTGTGTAGATAGTAGCCCCTGAGTCTCTGTTTGTCGTCGAGAACGGCGGCGAATAGAGGATCATAGTCCCAGGTAATAACCGGACTGCCTTTATGTGCAGGCGGTGGAAGCTCCGGTGGCTAGCCGGACTAGTGAGTTTGCCAAATTAAAACGGCAACTGGATGCAGCAGACGCCGACATCGAGCTTGTTAACAAGAGGCTTAACGAGGCACAGGGTAAGTGTTATTACCTGGTGAACGCCACATAGTAAGAGCAGCATGATGCCAGTATCTTTAATATGTCGTGAATGCAGATGGAGCTGCCACCGTGGAAACCTTGCGGGCAGAACTTGCCCGAGCCAAGGAACAAGCGAGGATTAGCAATGTGGCTGCTTTGAAGGCGGCCGAAGAGTTGAAAGCCGAGAAGGCCGCACATTGCGAGAGCCAAGAGAAAGTGGCCAAGATGGCCATAGAATTAAAAGACACTATCGACCATTGCCAGGTCCTTGAAAAAGAAAACTGGGCGAAGGCAACGGACCTTGAGAAGGTCACGATAGGCGGACAAAGACACCCGCTCTGCTATGAGAGCGAAGAAGGAGGAGCTGCGGGAAGCCGGGGATATTGCGGCTGGGAAGCCCTTCATGCTGCGGAGGAAGTTCTGAGATCCACGGTATGCCCCTCTGGATCAGCTGTGGAGTTCGGCAGATGCGTATATGGACTTGGCGGCGAGCGCTACCGATGCGGCCAAGTACTTCCAGGGTCAAACAGATCGTGAAGTGGACAAGCTGTTCTGGTCGCAATTCAACGTTCCAGAGCGTCCGCTTTCATTGACTGACCAGCTAGCCGAATGGGCCAAACTAAATAGGTTGTCCGGACTTGCCATGAGGTCTGTTGTGGATCAGTTATGGCCGGAAGAGCCAAAGCCGAACAGCTATTGCAGCTTAGTGTAGCAGGTCCTTGGTGCGGTGCCGCGTATTGATGCGATGAAGAGGTCGGCATGCATAGAAGGCTCGCGGATGGCCCTTGCCCGTGTTAAAGCATACTGGGCGGAGATGGACGCTACCGTTGTTGCGGCGCAGGGTTCGGCCATAGGCCGAGTGGCTGCCAACACTATTTCGAGGATGTTCTCGAGGGTGCTTGTTTGATAGAGGCCCAGTGCTCGAAGAATATTATGTTTGAGTGACATGTATTCCCATTGTAAACACAATGTTTTTATGAAATTCTATAAGGCTGTGTTTATACTTTTGCCCGAAAGTAATATGATGCCTCATGTGCGGCCGTTTATGTATACATGTGTATAACCTGAAAGATTGCAGTCGTCGGCTTCAACCCCCACACATATAATGCAGAGGTGCTCGCAAAAAACGTTTTTCACACTTTACCCAACGTCTTGGTCCTATTAAGGAGGTGATAGCGTAGCGAACGAGGCAACCGGACTATAATGCTTTAACACTTTCACTTAGCCATAGGAGTTTGACAGTGGGGCTACTAGATAGCCCCTGGTGGCTCCGCACTCTCCCGATCTCGGGGTGCGTGCATGCCTAGCTAGGAAACGGCCCTTCATTAAGGCGGAGGAATTCTAACATCCCTATAGGTCATCGAGTGGTTGACCAGTCTCACGCTATATCATGACAGTCAGTTTTTGGCTTTCTCTACTGAGGTGCTCGTCCGGATGAACCAGGGCACAATCGCGGTAGTTCTCCTGGTGCTTCCTTAGCCGGTAAAGCGGAACATAAGGCACCAAAACACAGGAGCCGAGCAAACCCAACATTTGACCAAAGACAATGATTCGGAGCTGATGCATATAAGGCCAAACTCGCGACGCCGAATACTCCCTAAGGCATTCGGTCTTTATGGTATAAACCGGGCCTAAATAGTGCCCTTTGTAAGAAGCCCCTTGTGTCTAGGTACGTGCATTATTCTGACGTGGCCACATGCCAAGACGTCAACATCCTTCTCAATTGTGCTGAGAATTCGGTGGATGTGTATCAACAAGAGACAGTAAAAAAGGTTTACGCAGAGTCTTAATCTAAAAAGAATCCTTGGAGCGGGTCCCTGCTGCACGTCTGCGCCTGTGTCTCTGTTGTGCCGTATCCTGGACGGGTGTAGCACGATGATCATCTGTAAAAGAGAGGAACTTAGGTGAAAAAAGTTGTCGTGCAAAAAGATAGGTTTTAAAGAAACCATGTATAATTGAAGATGAGTAAAAATTGCCACTTGTCTACGCGTGTTGAGCCCCTTGTATTTGTAATAGGGGTGTGACCGTTGATCCGGTATGAATTACATATAGCTGCGCCAGACTCGTCTAACCGTGTCCGAGGTCTTGACAACCTGATAAATGCTTTAGTTGGTCGGGCCGTTTTTAATGTGCGGTTGCCAAGGCAGCCGCACTCTCTTCGGCGCGCAAAGATCGCTTAATACTTCCGTTCACTGTAATGATGCCACGTGGGCCGGGCATCTTGAGTGTGAGGGAAGCGTAGTGCGGTATTGCATTAAAGCGAACGAAAGCTTCGCGTCCGAGTAGTGCTTGATAGCCACTTTGGAACGGAGCGATGTGGAAGGTTAAATGTTCGCTACGGAAGTTATCGGGGAAGCCGAATATAACCTTTAGTAGCAGGGAGCCCGTGCAATGAGTCCCTGGGCCTGGCATTACTCCTTTAAAGGTAGTATTGCTTTGGCAGATTTTTGTTGGGTCTATCCCCATTTCGCAGATTGTGTCCTGGTATATCAGGTTTAGACTGCTACCACTGTCCATCAGGACTCGTGTGAAGTGGTACTCGTCAATTATTGGGTTTAATACCAGGGCAGCCCATCCTGCACGCCGGATACTTGCTGAGTAATCACGATGGTCGAAAGTGATCGGTTGAGACGACCAATGGTAGGACTCCGCGGTGATAGGCCCTTGGGCATAATTTTCTTGGAGTGCCATTTTGTTTTCCCCTTGATCACGTGTAACATGTTTACTATTTTGACTTCTAGTGGAAATTTCTTTTGTTCCCCAGTGTCTTGCTTGAGAGGCTCATCCTCGTCTTCGCTTGGTGTATCCTCCCCCTTGTGTACGGCGTTGAGCTTGCCGGATTGCTTGAAGACCCAACATTCTCTGTGGGTATGATTAGCGGGTTTGCCAGGGGTGCTATGGATCTGACATATTTTGTCCAAAATTTTGTTTAGGCTGGACAGTTCGTCTCTGGCGCCTTTAGAGGGCGGCTTTTGCTGACCTGGCCGAGAGCTTTTGAATCTGGCATTTACTGACGTGCTCTTCGTGTTGTCTTCTTTATTCCGGCGTTTGTTATTGCTGTTGCGCCGTGATTTCCCATTTTCATCTCTAACTTCAGATGTACTGGGGTCGTTGGTGCTGCATCTGGCTAGCCAGCTGTCCTCACCCGCGCAAAAGCGGGTCATGAGGCTTGTTAACGCTGCCATTGTTCTCGGCTTTTCTTGGCCGAGGTGTCTGGCAAGCCATTCGTCACGGACGCTATGCTTAAAAGCTGCCAAGGCTTCGGCGTCTGGACAGTCGACGATTTGGTTCTTTTTAGTAAGAAACTTGTTCCAAAGTTTTCGGGCTCACTCTCCGGGCTGTTAAGTGATATGACTCAAATCGTCCGCGTCCGGAGGTCGGACATAAGTCCCTTGAAAATTTTCCCGAAAAGCGTCTTCGAGCTCTTCCCAGCTCCCAATGGAGTTTTCGGGGAGGTTTTTAAGCCAGTGCTGAGCTGGCCCTTTGAGTTTGAGGGGTAAATACTTTATGGCGTGGAGATCATCTCCCCGAGCCATATGGATATGGAGGATATAGTCCTCAATCCAGACCCCAGGGTCTGTTGTTCCATCGTATGCCTCTATGTTTACAGGTTTGAATCCCTTTGGAAATTCATGGTCCACCACCTCATCGGTGAAACATAGGGGGTGTGCGGCACCCCTATATCTAGGTGTATCTTGTTGTTCAGGTGTTTGTTGTGTTGCATCATATGGTGGAGCACGCTTGCTGGTCCATAGATGGATCTGGTTTCGCCGTCCTTTTGATGCGAGCCCTCGCGTAGACCGCGTATTGGCTTATGTGCAGCGTTGCTTGCCACTTTATGTTGGCCGTGAGGTCGTCTATCCGGCCAGATGGCTGTTTTAATTTTTGGTTGTGGGGGGTCTAAGGCCTCCTCATCGAATTCAGGCAGCAACTTCTGCTTTGGGTAGCTCTTGGTGGGGCAATTGCTGCCGTACTTCGCTGCTGTGTTGAGTACTTTGCTCCATCTGATTTGGAGTGTGTCTTGCGCAGCCTTGAGCCTTTGCTTCTGCTTTTTTAGACTCCTTGCAGTGGCAACAAGCCTTTGACGGGCATTCTGCTGCTCCGGGTGCCTGTCCGGTGTTATGTCGTCCGGACTATTATCTTTGATAGAATTGGTTTGTTCGGCTTGAGTCTCCGTATTGCCGTGGTCCGGCAGTGTTTCACCCTGCTCCAACGTTGGGTCTGTATGATCGTTATTTCTGCTGAGGCAGGGTTTGGGGCAGCGCTTGCGCCGCCACTTTGACTGCTTCTCGAGGGAACAAGCCTTCGGTGCGTCCTTCCGTTCCTCGTTGTCGTCTTCTTTTGGTGTGTCCACCATGTATACGTCATATGATGAGGTGGTCATCCAGCGCTCTGTGGGCGGTGGTTCCCCTTTGCCTCCTGCATCATCGTCCATACCGTCGATGTCTTCGGAGTCAAAGTCGAGCATGTCAGTTGAGTCATTGATAGTGGCTATTAAATGGGTGGTGGGTGGGCGTCGAATTTCTTCGTCATCCGCATCCCAATCCTGTGGCCATAATCCGGCCAGGGCTCTCCTGACAGAGAGAGAGACCTTAGTGAATTCAGAATGTCACCGAAGGGCGAGTGCTGAAAGATATCCGCGGCGGTGAATTCCATGATCGGCGCCCAATCGGATTCGATTGACAGGGGCACGGATGGTTCAGAGTCTGGAAAAGAGTCCGACACCTTGGAATCACGGGCTGCACAGAGGTTTAGGCTGGTGTTCGGCTCGACCGCCATTGAGAATGCTGCCCCTGAGGCGGTGTCTAACCACCCGTCCTCGACTGGCGCAGTTGGCTCCGAGCTAAGGGTTGGAGCTGATGCGGGCGCAGCCTCTGGGATACTGTTCAGCGGCAGAGCTAGGTCATACCCATCGCGACAGTGCGGCGCGCCCACCCGGTAGGGGGTCCCGAACTGTGCGTCTAGGCCAGATGGTAACAGGAGGTAGGGGACACGATGTTTTACCCAGGTTCGGGCCCTCTTGATGGAGGTAAAACCCTACGTCCTGCTTGATTAATATTGATAATATGGGTAGTACAAGAGTAGATCTACCACGAGATCAGAGAGGCTAAACCCTAGAAGGTAGCCTATGGTATGATTGTATGTTATGGTTGTTGTTCTACGGACTAAAACCCTTCGGTTTATATAGACACAAAAGAGGGTTAGGGTTACACAAGGTCAGTTACAAAGGAGGAGATATCCATATCCGTATTGCCTAGCTTGCCTTCCATGCCAAGTAGAGTCCCACCCGGACACGAGACGAAGTCTTCAATCTTGTATCTTCATAGTATAACAGTCCGGCCAATGGAGATAGTACGGCTGTCCGGAGACCCCCTAATCCAGGACTCCCTCACTAGGTCTTCGTTGAAAGTGCGTTATATCGACTAGAGGGTGTGAATAGGCGATTTTTATGAATTCTTCACGAAGGAATTTGTAGGTGAGGAAATTTCTTAGCGAAGAACTACTAGCAGCTGAATAAGTACTCAAAAGTAAACGTAACAGAACACAAGCATAGTCATCATGATGAAATGAAGACAAGCACAGAGTACAGAAAGCGTAAACACAGGATAACACGGGATGAAGACAAACAGACTGAAGAAATTGAACTGAGGAAATTGAGAAAGTCTTTAGTCTAAGTCTTCAAACACATATACGAACAAGCACTCAACACAGATATGAGGAAATGAAAGAGTTGAGGAAATAGAACCAGTGAGCTTGGTGAAGACAATGATTTTGTAGACCAGTTCCAACTATTGTCTCAGTTGTACATCTGGTTGGAGCGGCTAGGTATTTAAACCTGAGGACACACAGTCTCGGACACACAGTCCTCATCGTATTCTCCTTGAGCTAAGGTCACACAGACCTCGCCCAATCACTCGTGGTAAGTCTTCAGGTGACTTCCGAACCTTTAGAAACTTGGTCACTCGACGATCCACAATTCCTCTTGTATGCTCTAGACCATGACGCCTAACCGTCTGGAAGAAGCACAATCTTTAAAGGTAACAAGCGTCAGATCCACGCAGGATCAATCTCTTTAGTGATGCTCAATCACTTGGGGTTTGTAGGTGTTTGGGTTTGGGTTTTCCTCACTTGATGATTTTCGCTCAAAGTCCTCGGAGGATGGGATGCTCTCAAATGACAAGTGTCAGTTTCTCTCGGAGCAGCCAACCAGCTAGTGGTTGTAGGGGGCGGCTATTTATAGCTTAGGGAGCAGCCCGACATGATAAGACATAAATGCCCTTCAATGATACGACCGTTAGGTGGATAGATATTTTGGGACAACTGGCGCATAGCACAGCAACGGTCGGGAATTTGAGTATCAAATTCCTCAGAGCTATCATGTTCCTCACTGTGTAGGCAATCCGCACTGGCGAATTCCTAACTCCTCAGTCAGAACAAATTCCTCAGAGACCAGAAGAACTTCATCTATGTCACTGAAGAATATGACTGAACTGTATGAGATTTCCAATGGCTTCACTCGAAGGGATTGGTAGGTGTAGGATTTTGAGTTGAGCATCACATGGAAATTTTTCCTTACTATTTCCTCGACTCCCTTTAATAGTACGGTGTTTCCTATGACTCAAGAAAGAGAAAATGAAACTACGAAAACAAGAGTCTTCATGCTTCATGTTCCTTGAATGAATACCAAGTCTTCAGGATTGCACCAATTTCTTCACTTTCAAAGTCTTCAGAAATCCAAAGTCTTCAGTCGAAGAACTTCATTTTTAGGGGTCAACTTTCTCTGTAAATGTCAAACTCCTCATAGACTTATAGACCTATGTACACTCAAAAACACATTAGTCCCTTAACCTATAAGTCTTCAATACACCAAAATCACTAAGGGGCACTAGATGCACTTACAATCTCCCCCTTTTTGGTGATTGATGACAATATAGGTTAAGTTTTCAACGGGGATAAACATATGAAGTGTAAATACTGATATTGAGGAATTTGATTGCAAGATATAGAAGAACTCCCCCTGAAGATGTGCATAGTGAGGAATTTTCTTTTGAAGCATTGCACACTTTGAAGAATAGAATCATGGAGATCTCCCCCTATATCTTGTAATTCATACACACATTTGACATATCATAATGAAGAATTTGAAACGCATGATGAAATATGGTGACTGATGTGATTCAACATGCATGCATTAACATATATGAGGAATAAGCATGCAGAAAAATGCATCAAGAGTATCAGAGCACCATCAGGTTTAAGTTTACAACTCGATCCAATAAAGTTTCAGAAGAACGGGAGTTGTAACTTAGCAAAAAAACGCCCATATAGACAGACCCTCTTGTAGACTAACTCAAAATCCTCCCCCTTTGTCATTGAATGACCAAAAGGATCGAAAATGAGGACTAACGCCCCTGAAGAATATCAAGTTGATGAAGGAGCGCCAGCGTTGTTGGGGTCATTTGTTGTTGAAGGGCCTGCCGCAGTGTCGTCCAAGTCTTCATACTCGTCGGTATCGCGTGCTGAAGAATATGAGCTGGACACCAAAGAAGGAACCTTGACCTTCTTGAATTTCTTCGGTGGAGGTGCAGACCAGTCAAAATCTTCCTTGAGACCCATTTTCTTGAGATCTTCTTCACCATACAGATGTGATAGAATAGCTCAGGTGCGACCGAAGACTTCATGGAGGTAGTAATGGTTTTTCTTCACTACATTGTGTGTAGCAGTCCTGTTGTGAAGAAATGAACCGAACTAACGCTTAGTCCATTTATGGTTGCGATCCACCTTCTGGTGAAGACTAAGCAGAAGCTCACGGTCAGTCATCACACGAGGAGCAGTGGCTTGAGGAGTAGACTTGGGTGCATTGGCAGCAGAGTCATGTGTGGCAGAGTCATCATTGGTGGAATAAGATGCAGCTTTGCGAAACTAACCATCCAATGGACGAATGCCTTCATCAATGCCAGCAGGAGCCTTGCCCTTTTCATCAGTTGAAGTAAAAGCCTGCTTGAGGACTTTAATCGGGGGCAGATAGCTAAGGTGATTCTGAAAATCAGCCTTGTAGTTGAGTGAAGACCTTGTCCTGAGGAATCTCATAATCCAAGGTGTATAAGGTTTCAGCTCAAACGGAGAAAGAGCAGCATTTGCCAGAGTCCTCATGAAGAAATCGTGATAGTTGATAGGAATGCTATGAATGATGTTGAATAGCAGATTTTTCATGATGCCAACTATTTCCTCATCAGATGAGTCGTGGCCTTTGATGGGACTCATTGTCCTTGTCAGAATGCGATAGACGGTTCTGGGCACATAGAGTAAATCCTTCACGAGGAATTTGGTCCTTGGGGCTTGACCGGGCTTCAAAGGCTTCATTAACACTTGCATGTAATGAGTTGTGAGTTCTGGTTCATGATACAGGCAGCGAGCTCCTTCACTAGGTGGACTGATGGGCAGGGCGTGAAGCAATTCAGAGGCCAGTGCCTTATAGTGAGTATTTTCGGTCATCCAGTCCAAGACCCAGGTGTTGATATCTTCAGGATCACCTGTGATATGCAATGTAGCGTCGAACTGAAGAATAAGCTCTTCATTCCAATCAACAATGTCAGAGCAAAAGTTGAGGAGGCCTGCATCATGAAGAACACTAAGCACAGGAGAGAAGCAAGGTAATGAGTCCGTGTCCACATGAGGAATATGCTCATGGTAGAAGATTTTGTCTTTGTTGAAAAGCAATGAAGAATAGAAGTTGGCCTGGCTTGCAGTTCAGAAACGCTTCCTCCTTAGACGAGCAGAGTCATAAGGATTGTAGTCAGTGAAGAACACGTGCTCGCTGAAGAAATCATCAGTCTTGAATTTTTGCTTCTTTGAGAATGGATCCTTTGGCTTGGGGTGAGGAGTGTCCGTCAATTGCATCACAACCTCCGGAATCTCGATCTCAGGTTCCACAGGCTGAGGAATTTCAGGTGCTGCTTCAGTGGCAGCCTGGGACTTCAATTCTTCATTTACATGATCTTCAGCACTAGTGGCTGGAATTTCTTCATGGACAGACGGTGTGGCATGTGGTTCATCAGATCCCATTTGTACAGTAGTTACTAGGGACTGAGGAATTTGTTGCAATGGTGTGAAGAGTGGAGAGTTGGGGTGCTGACTTTCCCAAAATTCATCACTTAGCACGGGTGTGGTACAACCAATGTCCACATCTTCATCTCCCATTTCTTCAATGCCGGCCTCTTCAGCAGTAAACTGAGGCATTGGCGAGGAGACAACTGGTGTTGAAGGGATTGTATCCACTTCAATTTCTTCATCCATCTGCTCCGACGAAGCAGCAAAGGGATTCTCATCATCGGATTCACTTGGAATCACATATTCTTCATCAAAAGGAACAAGGTCCTTTGATGGCATGGTTGAGATAGGAACAGCATCAATTGGATTTGCAAACGAGCTAGTCAGTGGCTTCATCTTCTTCTGAGCTGAAGAATCTGATGCAGTTGATGCCTTCCTTTTCTTTACCGCTGCACGCTCTACAACCTTAGTTTTCTTCACATCTGATGCAGATGGAAGGATCGGAGTTGGTGTAGGCGCAGGAGCAGAGGATTTGGGTTGAATTTCTTCAGGCGCAACTGATGCAATTGCCCTAACTTCTTCATTTTCTTCACGCGCACCTGATTGTCATCAGCCCTGGAACTCACATTTTCTTCAGCAGCCTGATTGTCATCAGCGGTGCTGGCATTTTCTTCAGTTGGCTGAGCAGATGCTTCAGCCTGAGGAATTTCCGGTTGTGTTGGGGCTGCAACATTTGAGGTGAAGTTGTCAACAAGTCTTACAAAACGAACATTGGCTCCCAGCCAATCAGCATGGTATGCGTCAAATTCATCACTGAGTTTCTTGATCTCAGACTGTATATTGACGAGTTCTTCGGTTGTCATAGAGACAACATTTTTCTGCAGGTAGTGTTCCTTTTTGTACTGCGCTTTCTTGATCTGCCTGGCCTTCTCAAACTTCCATTTTTCTTCTTCTATGAAATGAGTCAACATATGACTTTGGCCAGGTGTCAGCTTGAAATCAGGCATGGGAGTATTTGGGTCCTTGTGCCATAAGTCAATGTACTCAAGGATCAACTTTGGATCCAAAGGCAGAGGCACACTTGTGCCCTTGGCTCTAGCGGCCCTGACTTGCCTGTCTCTGATGATTTCTGCTAGTTCTTCATCATTAGCCTCATCATCATCATCAGAGGGCACTTGGAAAGCAACTTGTTTCTTGTGAGGACTTGGCCGAGGACCTCGTCCAGCAGTGGTCTTCTTCTTCAGAAGAGTGGGAGCAGCTGAGGAACTTGCAGAGGCTCCTGAGACAATAGATATGCATGTGGTCCTTTGGCACGTGGCGAGATGCACAGGTGCTGAGGATTTGGTCGGAGCATCTGAAGACTTTGGTGGAGGAGCTGAAGATTTTGTAGGAGCAGGAGCAGCATGAGGAATTGGCCGTGAGGGCTTTGAGGAATCTGGCTGTGAGGGCATAGCCGAGGAACTCGGCCGTGAGGGCATTGCTGGTGAAGCACTGGCTTGTGAGCAGGCTTCTTTGGCATGGCCTTCTTCGGCTTTATAGAGGCCTCAACAGTAGCAGCGGCAGCAGAGTCTTCGTTGAATTTCCTCACTGCATCTTTTGCTTGTTTGGCCAACTTGGTCTGGTGCTTGGCCCATTCATCAAGATAATCCTCACCACGCTTGAGGCTGGTGGGATTAGCTATTTGACCATGTGCCAACGGAGGTCTTGGGCATGGAGGATTTAGTGCAAATTTCTTCATATATTTGGGAGTGACATATCTGTACTCCCTCCACTCTCTTGCCCATCTCCTCTCAATCTTTTGAATGCGCACCTTGCGCTGATTTTTATCTTCCTCATGGGGTGTGCAGTACCCAGCATAGATGTCCTCAGGTATTTCAAAGGCAGTGTTGACCTCAGGCCTCTTTCCTCCTTTTTGTGGCTTCTTACCATCAACCATTTTCTTCAGTTGAGGAATTTGAAAAATTGAATTCTCTAAAGAAGTATGCAACTTTTCTTCGAGGAACACTGTAAATGAGTTAAGTTGATGAGAACCTAGTGATTCAATAGCTGGCATGAGTACCTGTGAACAGAGTATAGTTGCGAGGAATTTGGAGAGGTCATATGCATTCTCGGAGGTTTTTCAAAAAGAACAAGTTTGAGGAATTTGACCAGATGAGTCTTGAAGAATTTCACTAAGTGTTCTTTGTCTAAGGTTCCAGAGATGTATAGATCGAAAATCCACACATTTGAGGTATCTTGAAGAAAAAAACATAGCTTAGAGAAACGAATCAAGAACAGATGACATGTGAGGTGTTTTAGTGTGTGAAGATATGAAGAAAAACACCTTTGAGGATTTTGTAGAAATCATTTGAATCAAAGAGGGCAATAAAAGTAACTTTTAATTACCCTAGACGAAGAACACGACGAACTGGTATGTGGAGATGTGAAGTTCGTCGGTGCAGATCTTTCATGCCCTAACTTGGCGGAGGAAGACAGCTACGGCGGCGGCGGAGTGAAGATTTCCGCGGCCGGAGCGAGTACGACGGTGACGAGGTCGAGGCAGTGAAGCTTTTCCTCACCGGCGACGATGAAGTAGCGGCGGTGCTAGGGTTTGAGAAGCTCGAGCTGGAGAGAGGTCGCGCGGAGTAAAGGAAGTGAGGAAGGGAAAGGAGGTATTTATAGCCACGGTGAAAAACGGTTCGCCCAAAGAATTTGGACGAATGTGCCCCTGACCCTTCTCATTTGCTTGACATGTGTCACCCACGTACTGAGAAGTGGAGATCGTGTGCGATCGTGGGTGAATAGATAAGTATATCATGGGATGCGGAACAGTTTGAGCGACAAAGCCCAAAATTTGGATAAGATAGGTTTTAACGGTGCATTCGCAATTCTTCAGCTGACAAGGACACAATGAAGATTTTGAACGAGTTTCAAATAGAACGCACATGAAGAATTTTTGAGCAGATTGGGTTGAGTATAGCATAGAGGGGGAAGGGTTCAATCACATTCACTTAGCAGAAAAGCCAACTTGAAAAGATAGCCATAAGTGAATGTTGTAGAGGACATAAACTCATATATATAGCCAATGAAGAAAAACGACGGAAACAGTGAAGACAATGCAAAGTTGAAGAATTTGAACAACTGAGGAATATCAAAACTGAGGAAAAACTCAAATTGAAGATTTTCAACTTTTGGTGGTGGCGTGACCCACCATATAAGAATGATGATTTCAAACACCACGTACAATTGTCGTAGGGTTCTGAGAATCAAATTCTTCGTTGATTTCTTCACACTTAAGAGTGTTATTCTTCACTGATTGAAGAAAAATGATTTCTTCATGTGTTGCACATCTAAGTCATCAATTTTGCATAAGTGTTAGGATGAGTGTCCTTTTCAAAGAACATTCGAAGATTCTAAGATATTTAGCTCACACCGCAACTTGCTAAATCTTTTCTCATCCAAGGGCTTTGTGAAGATATCGGCTAGCTGTTCTTCAGTCTTCACATGCTCAATAGAAATATCGCCCTTCAACACATGATCACGAAGAAAATGATGACGAATCTGAATGTGCTTTGTCTTCGAGTGCTGAACTGGGTTGTGAGCAATCTTGATGGCACTCTCATTGTCACAGAAGAGAGGCACATTCTTCATGTTGACGTCGTAGTCCTTGAGAGTTTGCTTCATCCATAGCAATTGAGCACAGCAAGAACTAGTGGGAATGTACTCAGCTTCAGCAGTAGATAGTGATACGCAGCTCTGTTTCTTCGAGGACCAACAGACCAAAGATCGTCCGAGGAAATGACATGTACCAGATGTTGACTTGCGCTCCACACGATCACCAGCATAGTCATTGTCAGAATATCCAATGAGATCAAAAGCCGAGCCCTTGGGGTACCATAATCCAAGTGTTGGTGTGTGAGCTAGATATCGAAGAATATGCTTCACAGCCTTATGGTGTGAATCTTTCGGTGTAGCTTGAAATCGGGCACACATGCAAACACTAAGCATTATATCTGGCCTAGATGCACATAAGTACAATAAAGAACCAATCATGGAGCGGTATACCTTATGATCGAAGTCGATACCATTTTCATCAGTGCACAGATGGCCATTTGTGGGCATAGGAATTTTGACGCCTTTGCAATCTTGCATTCCGAATTTCCTCAGTACATCCTTGAGGTATTTCTCCTGCGATATGAATATGCCATTGCGTTGTTGACGAATTTGAAGACCTAAGAAGAATTTTAATTCTCCCATCATAGACATTTGATATTCTTCACTCATCATATAGGCAAATTCATCACTATAACGTTGGTCAGTACAGCCAAAGATAATATCATCAACATATATTTGGCACACAAACAATTCACCATCATAAGATTTAGTGACAAGAGTAGGGTCGAGTGAACTGGGTTTGAAGCCTTTCTTCATAAGTAATTCCTTCAAAGTATCATACCATGCCTGCGGGGCCTGCTTGAGGCCATAGAGGGCCTTATTGAGTCTGAAGACTTTGTCGGGATGCTTTGGATCTTCAAAACCTAGGGGTTGAGTAACATATACTTCTTCCTCAAGCTTACCATTGAGGAATGCACTTTTCACATCCATTTGATATAGGGTGATATCATGATGGTTAGCATAAGCAAGTAATATGCGAATAGCCTCAAGTCTAGCAACAGGTGCAAAAGTTTCATCAAAATCAATTCCTTCAACCTATGTGTAGCCTTGAGCTACAAGCCGTGCCTTATTCCTTACCACAAGGCCATTTTCGCCTTACTTGTTGCGATAGATCCACTTTGTGCCAATGATATTGTGCTTGCGAGGATCTGGACGTTTGACCAGTTCCCAGACGTTGTTGAGCTCGAACTGATGTAATTCTTCTTGCATGGCCTGAATCCATTCAGGCTCCAGAAATGCTTCATCTACCTTAGTGGGCTCTATGATAGAGATAAAAGCACAGTGCCCACAAAAGTTAGATAAATGTGAAGCTTTTGAGCATGTGAGAGGACCTGGCGCGTTAATGTCATCGATGATCTTTTCAACTTGCACTTCTTTTGCAACGCGAGGATGAGCTGGTTGGCGTTGAGGAATTTGATCAGCATTCTCTTCAGCACCATTTTCTTCAGTATTTTCTTCAGGTGCATTAGCTCGACGTTCTTCATGTTCTGGAATGAATTCTTTAGCAGATTCTTCGGTGGGAATGACATTCTCAGTAGCCTTGAACTTGATAGTTTCCTCAGGTGCTGGTTCATCTATCACAGAAGGTAGGTGCTCTCTTTGCGAGCCATTAGTTTCATCGAACCGCACATCTACAGTTTCAACAACCTTGTGAGGAACGTTGTTGAAAACTCTATAGGTGTGCGAGTCCTTTCCGTAACCAAGCATAAAACCTTCATGTGCTTTCGGTGCAAATTTTGAGTTGTGATGAGGATCTCTAATCCAACATTTAGCACCGAAGACTTTGAAATAACTTACATTGGGTTTCTTATCAGTCAGGAGTTCAGAAGCAGTCTTCTTAAAGAATTTGTGAAGATATACTCTGTTGATGATGTGGCACGCAGTATCAATTGCCTCAATCCAGAAACGACGAGGCGTTTTGTATTCATCAAGCATAGTGCGAGCCATCGCAGCAAGAGTCCTGTTCTTGCGCTCCATGATGCCATTCTGCTGAGGAGTATAAGGAGCAGATAACTCATGAGTAATACCAAGTTCATCAAGATAGTCATGAAGACCAGAATTCTTGAACTCAGTTCCATTGTCACTTCTGATGTGCTTGATCTTCACACCAAAGTTGGTTGAAGCCCTCGAGGAAAATCGTTTGAAGACTTCCTGCACTTCATGTTTGTAAGTAACAATGTGTACCCATGTGTATCAAGAGTAATCATCAACAATAACAAAGCCATATTGAGATGCATCATTTGAGACTGCAGAATAATTCTTAGGACCGAAGAGATCCATGTGAAGCAATTCAAATGGACGAGTGGTGGTCATGATAGTCTTTGCTGGATGCTTAGCCTTTGTCATCTTCCCAGCTTCACAGGCTCCGCATAAGTGATCCTTGAGGAATTTGACATTCTCGATGCCAATAACATGCTTCTTCTTTGCAAGAGTGTGCGAATTCCTCATGCCTACATGACCAAGTCGTCGATGCCAGAGCCAGCCTTCTAAAGCTTTTGCAAGTAGGCACACGGCTGGTTGCGGTCCTGTAGAGAAATCAACAATATACAGGTCTCCTCTCCTACAGCTTTCAAAGACTTTGGAATTGTCAACTTCCATAACCACAACACAACGGTACTTGCCAAAGACAACTACCATATCAAGATCACAAAGCATTGAGACAGACATGAGGTTGTATCCTAAGGACTCGACAAGCATGACTTTGTCCATGTGTCGATCCTTTGTGATCGCAACCTTACCTAGACCCAATACCAGAATTTTGCCTTTGTCAGCGAAGATGATATGCTTTAGATGCGATGGTGATAAGGGAGCATCCATCAATAGATTCTTGTCACCAGTCATGTGATTTGTACATCCACTATCAAGGACCCACTCAGTGGCTTTGGGTTGATCATCCTGCAGATGAATTAGTGCAACTTACGAACTCATATACTTCACTAGTGAAGAATATGACATCAATTCATCAGATCAATTTCAACAAGCAACAGAACAGATAAAGCAGTATGAGGACGAGAGACATGAAAGTTCATTTCTTCATGATTAGCTTGCGTCCTTTCAGGCACATTCAGGTCTCCAGCAAATTCTTCAGATGATTACGTATGTCTGGAGACCTGACCCTGCAGAATAGATTAGTTCTTTTTCTTCACCACCCACATCTGAAGGGGTGGCAAAGAGTTCATCACTCTACGAGCTCCATACAAGAAAGGTGGCATAGAAGTCAGTCCATTTCGTTTCACATAAGAGGGGTTAGGATAAGCATATGAATAAGCAGAGAAATTCTTCGAGGACTTATGAACATAATGATTAGAAGAATAATGCTCATATTCATAGCCCTTAGCTCTTCCCTGCGAAACAGAGTTGTTAGCACGATGATATTCATATGAGGACTTTGATCCTTTTGAGGAATTTGGTCCATATGAAGAATTTGATCTGGGGTTCCTATTCTTCACAGGTGGTGTCCTGAGGACATTCACCTGAAGACTTTCAAGGCACCTTTTGGGAACCCAGATTTTCTTCATAGGAGGACCGTTCCTACAGTTAGTGCCAACATATCTAGCAAATATTTCACCATTCTGATTTTTGAACAGTTTATAGTTGGAGTCAAATGACTCATCATCAGAACGAGGAGATTCACATGCAAAGCCAGATAAGTTAGATGGATCAACCGGAGGTCCCTTTGCAGCAACCCATGAGGTTTGGGGGTACTGCTCAGGCTTCCAATATGTACCATCAGCATTGAGTTTCCTCTCAAAGGCAATACCCTCTTTCCTAGGGTTCCTGTTGAGGATCTTCTTTTTAAGCACATCACAAAGAGTCGGATGCCCTTTGAGGCTTTTGTACATGCATGTCATGTACAATTCCTTCAGACCTGCATCGTCAGTGATACTAGCAATGTCCTCATATGAGGAATTAGTGATAGCAGAGGCAGGTGAACAATTTGAAACATTAGCAACATTTGAACATTCAGGTGAAGAATTAGCAGATTCACGTTCAATGCACTTCAAGCATGGAGGAACAAATTCTTCCTGAGAAGCGCTGATTTGTTGAGCAAGTAATGAATCACGCTCCTTCTGAAGATCTTCATAACTCACTCTTAGCTTTTCAAGATCTTGCTTTCTTTGAAGAAATTCATATGAAAGCTTCTCATGATCAGATAAGAGAGTGTTATGATGACCTTGAAGGTTGTCAAACCTAGACCGAAGTCTTTGAAGATTTTCAGTCAAGGTTTTAGTGCGATCCATTTCTTCACCCAACATATCATCACTTTTGTCTAGCATGTTTTGAACCTTTTCAAAAGCCTTTTATTGTTTTACAGCAATCTTAGCAAGTTTGGAGTAGCTGGGTTTGAGGTTTTCATCATATTCATTTTCACTTGATTCAGAGGAGGGGTATTTGAGTACCTTGGCACCTTTTTCCATGAAGCAATAGGTGGGAGCGTAGTCATCATTGTTTCCATCAGCCGTGTTGGTGAAGCCATTTTCTTCAGAGTTGAAGATGGACTTACTGACGAAAGCAGTAGCGAGAGCCAGGCTCGCCACACCAGACTCAGACTCCTCAGATGCCTCCTCTTCCTCATGTTCCTCAGATTCAGCCTCAGAGTCCATTTCCTTGCCAATGAACGCCCGAGCCTTCTTGGAGCTGCTCTTCTTGTAAGACGAAGACTTCGAGGATTTTGATGATTTCTTCTTTTTCTTCGCATCATCAGAACTACAATCCTTGTATTTCTTCTTCTTTGATTCCTTTTCCCACTAAGGACAATCTTGAATATAGTGTCCAGGTTTCTTGCATTTGTGACAAAGCCTCTTCTTGTAGTCACTGGATGAGGAATCAATGCTCCTTGAGGATTTTCCAAAGCGACCACGTCTTGAGAACCTCTGGAATTTCTTCACGAGCAGTGCTAGCTCATGGCTCGGTTCTTCAGGATCACCAAGGCTGCTACCAGAATCTTCATCTTCAGACTCAGACACTGCCTTGGCCTTCAGGGCACATGATCTGCCATAGCTCGAACCATAGAGATCTCTCTTCTCAGCAAGCTGGAACTCATGAGTATTTAGCCTCTCGAGGATATCAGCGGGATCAAGTGACTTGTAATCAGCACGTTCTTGTATCATCAATGCCAGAGTATCAAATGAGGAATCAAGCGATCTCAGCAATTTCTTCACCACCTCATGGTCGGTGATGTCAGTGGCACCAAGTGCTTGAAGCTCATTTGAGATGTCAGTGAGGCAATCGAAGGTCTGTTGAACATTTTCATTGTCGAGTCTTTTGAAGCAGTTGAAGAGATTGCGAATAACATCAACTCTAGAGTCACGCTGTGTTGAGACTCCTTCATTGACTTTGGACAGCCTATCCCAGATAAGCTTAGCAGTTTCCAAAGCATTCACTCTTCCATACTATCCTTTGCTCAGATGGCCACATATGATATTCTTCGCTTGAGAGTCGAGTTGCTTAAATCTCTTCACATCAGCAGCATTCAGAGAAGGTGTGACTGAGGGAACACCATTTTCCACAACATACCAGAGATCGTTATCAATTGCCTCAAGATGCATTCGCATCTTATTTTTCCAGTAGGGGTAGTCTATCCCATCGAAGGAAGGACACCCAGCAGAGACCTTGATCATACCTGCGGTCGACATAACTAAAACTCCAGGCGGTTAAACCAAAATCACACAGAACAAGGGAGTACCTTGCTCTGATACCAATTGAAAGTGCGTTATATCGACTAGAGGGGGGTCAATAGGCGATTTTTATGAATTCTTCACTAAGGAATTTGCAGGTGAGGAAATTCCTTAGCGAAGATCTACTAGCAGCAGAATAAGTACTCAAAAGTAAACATAACAGAACACAAGCATAGTCATCATGATGAAATGAAGACAAGCACAGAGTACAGAAAGCGTAAACACAGGATAACACAAGATGAAGACAAACAGACTGAAGAAATTGAACTGAGGAAATTGAGAAAGTCTTCAGTCTAAGTCTTCAAACACAGATACGAACAAGCACTCAACACAGATATGAGGAAATGAAAGAGTTGAGGAAATAGAACCAGTGAGCTTGGTGAAGACAATGATTTGGTAGACCAGTTCCAACTGCTGTCTCAGTTGTACATCTGGTTGGAGCGGCTAGGTATTTAAACCTGAGGACACACAGTCCCGGACACACAGTCCCGGACACACAGTCCTCACCGTATTCTCCTTGAGCTAAGGTCACACAGACCTCGCCCAATCACTCGTGGTAAGTCTTCAGGTGACTTTCGAACCTTCACAAACTTGGTCACTCGGCGATCCACAATTCCTCTTGGATGCTCTAGACCATGACACCTAACCGTCTGGAAGAAACACAGTCTTCAAAGGTAACAAGTGCCGGATCCATGCAGGATCAATATCTTCAGTGATGCTCAATCACTTGGGGTTTGTAGGTGTTTGGGCTTGGGTTTTCCTCACTTGATGATTTTCGCTCAAAGTCCTCGGAGGATGGGATGCTCTCAAATGACAAGTGTCAGTTTCTCTCGGAGCAGCCAACCAGCTAGTGGTTGTAGGGGACGGCTATTTATAGCCTAGGGAGCAGCCCGACATGATAAGACATAAATGCCCTTCAATGATATGACCGTTAGGTCGATAGATATTTTGGGACAGCTGGCGCATAGCACAGCAACGGTCGGGAATTTGAGTATCAAATTCCTCAGAGTTATCATGTTCCTCACTGTGTAGGCAATCCGCACTGGCGAATTCCTAACTCCTCGGTCAGAACAAATTCCTCAGAGACCAAAAGAACTTCGTCTCTGTCACTGAAGAATATGACTGAACTATATGAGATTTCCAATGGCTTCACTCGAAGGGATTGGTAGGTGTAGGATTTTGAGTTGAGCATCACATGGAAATTTTTCCTTAGTATTTCCTCGACTCCCTTTAACAGTACGGTGTTTCCTATGACTCAAGAAAGAGAAAATGAAACTACGAAAACAAGAGTCTTCATGCTTCATGTTCCTCGAATGAATACCAAGTCTTCAGGATTGCACTAATTTCTTCATTTTCAAAGTCTTCAGAAATCCAAAGTCTTCAGTCGAAGAACTTCATTTTTAGGGGTCAACTTTCTCTGTAAATATCAAACTCCTCATAGACTTATAAACCTGTGTACACTCAAAAATACATTAGTCCCTTAACCTATAAGTCTTCAATACACCAAAATCACTAAGGGGCACTAGATGCACTTACATTCGTGAGAAAGCAAGTTGGATGCACACCCACTTAGTTTCTTTTTTGTTGAGCTTTCATATACTTATAGCTCTAGTGCATCCGTTGCATGGCAATCCCTACTCACTCACATTAATATCTATTGATGGGCATCTCCATAGCCCGTTGATACGCCTAGTTGATGTGAGACTATCTTCTCCCTTTTTGTATTCTCCACAACCACCATTCTATTCCACCTATAGTGCTATGTCCATGGTTCACGCTCATGTATTGCGTGAAGATTGAAAAAGTTTGAGAACACCAAAAGTATGAAACAATTGTTTGGCTTGTCATCGGGGTTGTGCATGATTTGAATACTTTGTGTGGTGAAGATGGAGCATAGCCAGACTATATGATTTTGTAGGGATAACTTTCTTTGGCCATGTTATTTTGAAGAGACATAATTGCTTAGTTAGTATGCTTGAAGTATTATTATTTCTATGTCAATATTAAACTTTTGTCTTGAATCTTTCGGATCTGAATATTCATACCACAATTAAGAGAATTACATTGAAATTATGCCAAGTAGCATTCCACATCAAAAATTCTGTTTTATCATTTACCTACTCGAGGACGAGGAGGAATTAAGCTTGGGGATGCTTGATACGTCTCCAACGTATCTATAATTTTTGATTGTTCCATGCTATATTATATCCTGTTTTGGACATTATTGGGTTTTATTATACACTTTTATATTATTTTTTGGACTAACCTATTAACCGGAGGCCCATCCTAGAATTACTGTTTTTTTGCCTATTTTAGGGTTTGGCAGAAAAAGAATATCAAACGGAGTCCAAACGGAATGAAACCTTCGGAAACATGATTTTTGGAACGAACATGATCCAGAGGACTTGGACCCTACGTCAAGCAATCAACCAAGATGGCACGAGGTAGGGGGCACGCCTACCCCCCAGGCGCGCCCTCCACCCTCGTGGGGCCCACGTTGCTCCACCGACGTACTCCTTCCTCCTATATAACCTACGTACCCCCAAACTACCAGATACAGAGCCAAAACCCTAATTCCACCGCCGTAACTTTCTGTATCCACGAGATCCCATCTTGGGGCCTTTTCCGGAGCTCCGCCGGAGGGGGCATCGATCACGGAGGGCTTCTACATCAACACCATAGCATCTCCGATGAAGTGTGAGTAGTTTACTTCAGACCTACGGGTCCATAGTTATTAGCTAGATGGCTTCTTCTCTCTTTTTGGATCTCAATACAAAGTTCTCCCCCCTCTCTTGTGGAGATCTATTCGATGTAATCTTCTTTTGCGGTGTGTTTGTTGAGATCGATGAATTGTGGGTTTATGATCAAGTTTATCTATGAGCAATATTTGAATCTTCTCTGAATTCTTTTATGTATGATTGATTATCTTTGCAAGTCTATTCGAATTATCAGTTTGGTTTGGCCTACTAGATTGATCTTTCTTGCAATGGGAGAAGTGCTTAACTTTGGGTTCAATCTTGCGGTGTACTTTTCCAGTGACAGTAGGGGCAGTAAGGCACGTATTGTATTGTTGCCATCGAGGATAACAAGATAGGGTTTGTATCATATTGCATGAGTTTATCCCTCTACATCATGTCATCTTGCTTAAAGCGTTACTCTGTTCTCTTGAACTTAATACTCTAGATGCATGCTGGATAGCGGTCGATGTGTGGAGTAATAGTAGTAGATGCAGGCAGGAGTCGGTCTACTTGTTTTGGACGTGATGCCTATATATATGATCATACCTAGATATTCTCATAACTATGCTCAATTCTGTTAATTGCTCAACAATAATTTGTTTACCCACCGTAATGCTTATGCTATCGAGAGAAGCCTCTAGTGAAACCTATGGCCCCCGGGTCTATTTTCCATCATATTAATCTTCCAATACTTAGTTATTTCCTTTGGCATTTATTTTACTTGCATCTTTATTTCTCTTTATCATAAAAAATACCAAAAATATTATCTTATCATATCTATCATATCTCACTCTCGTAGGTGTCCGTGAAGGGATTGACAACCCCTTTATCGCGTTGGTTGCGAGGAGTTTATTTATTTGTGTAGCTGCGAGGGACTCGTGCGTGGCCTCCTACTGGATTGATACCTTGGTTCTCAAAAACTGGGGGAAATACTTACGCTGCTCTACTGCATCACCCTTTCATCTTCAAGGGAAAACCAACGCAGTGTTCAAGAGGTAGCAAATAGCATGGCATTTATAGTTCGATTATTAATGATGAGCATGATACTACTAGGACAATATGAGAGTGAGGAGACGTTACATGGCTCATACCCTTTTCGAAGTCCTTCTTGTGAATCAAAAGGTATTGCATTGCCTGAACCAACTTTCATCCCATCATCATCATCTGTCCCAGGCACAGATTCTTATCATTATGATATTTCCAGTAACCATGCTTTGTAAACATCGGATACGCGCTTTCCCATTTTGTTTGCATCTCGGATGAAATTGGTTTGTATATCACAAATTGATTGATGCACATACATGTTGGCAACATTCATTGCTAGTTTCTAGTTACAAAATTATATGCTCCCGATAGGTATGAATTATGTTGAGATAACAACAAATTGATGCTTCTTAATATCCATGCTTCCTAATTTTGTTGTATGTTTTCTTCGGTCCAGATAGTTTGGGGCAATAGAAACACAGTTCTATTATTTGTGTTGTCAAGAGAATTCTTTGTGTTTAAACACAACCATCATGTTTCCTATATTTCATATACATGCTGACAGTGGCAAGCCAATTTTTTTTTGTTTTTTCTTGTTGAATAACGCCAAATCAAATCCAAAAAATCAAAGACAGTGTGACATAGCATGCACGAAGCATACATGCTTCCTTACATGGGAATGTGAGAATCTCTACTTCATCACTACCGTACCATATATGTAATACTCGTTGTTGCTTCATACTTATATACCTTCTATACTTATGCATCGTGTCTAACTGATTACGGATGTACTCCCTCCATCCCATAATATAAGATGTTACATAGCTTGCAAAAATGTCTTACATTGTGGAACCGAGGGAGTATATTTCAAGCAGTTGCGTGTTGGCTTTGGAACTGCGCAGCCGGTGACATATATGGAGGCGACTGATGCATGCACTAGGAAGTGTGATGACTCATGACACTTGGATCTGCCCTACAATGAGGTCGACCGCAAGCGAAGGGAATCATGTCTACGGTTTATAGGGAAGATACAATTATTGGCTTACGGAAACATAGTACACACTGTTGGTGACTTGAACTAAATAAATTTGTACCATGTCTGAAACTTATTGTAAGAACGAACGAAGCAGGGAAACAAACTTATGTTCGAGTAGAAGCAAATTAATTTTACCATGGAAGCACTTTTATTATTAGATGGAAGCAAAGTTTCTTGTTGGAAACTTGATAAAAAAGATACATGGGAGCAAAGTATTTGGAAACAAATTGTTACGTCCAAAAAAGTTTGGCTGAGATCGAAGCAAATTATCTCATCGGTGGAAGCAAGCTTTTGCTGCATTAAAAACAGAATAAAATGTACATGGGATGCATTTTTCATCGAGCAAATTTGCTATGCACTAGAAGCAAAAAAAAAGTTTTCTAAAAAATGTGGAATAAAGTATGAAAATATAAGAATTTAGATGGACTTTAAATTATATCACTGTGTTATTTTCTGAAGAAGTTAATTCAAGGAAGCAAATAGGAATAAATATGGAAGCATGGTAATCACAGGAGTATAATTAAGAAACTAACTAGAGGAAAGTCGGCTGCACGCTGGGCACCTAATCACGCCCTGCAAGTGTAATCAATCTAACGGCTGCCCACTAATCTGATCCCTAGTGATGCACATTGGTCTGCATCTCCCTAAAAGTCTCTCTACCCTCCACCACCAGCTTCACAAAGGGCTTCAGGGAACCAATTTAGCTCTAGGGCTATTTGTGGATTCTAGTAGTGAAGTTACTATTTACATTTTTTTCGTACCCATAATTTTGTCTTTTTGCCAGAATTTCCACATAATGCATTTTGTCGCGAAACTTTACGCACATGTATAACGCTAGATTTCCTGCAAAAAGTTTCAGAAATATTCGACATTTTTCTAATGCTTTCTTTAAATTTTGTTTGCTAAATCGGGTGCTGCGTCTAGACCCATGTCTCAAAAATTCACACCGCGTACTATTCTGACTTTGATATCCGGTCTCTGTACCTAGCAGACAGGCTTGCTTACTTGACCTCTTTTTCTCTAGGTCCACGCTGAAGGAAGAACTCTTCTCTGTACGCGCACGAGACCTGAAAATCTGCATCATGTCATTTTCTGTCAATTTTTGGTTCTGTCTCAGCACTTCGTTTCCTTTGTACGTATGTCCCTGTACGCACCACACTTCTGGAGTCTTCCCACCAGCACGCGGTTTGGCACTTTAAAGAGTGAATCTTCTTATATAACCATCAAGAACTCAAATTTAGGCATGCACAAGGAATAAGAGTTACTCCACAGGAAAGTTCAATAGCTACTCCACATACTATTCTGAGGTTCATATGTTGTCTGTCTATACCGAGTAGGTCGACCTATTGCTTACTAGACCTTTTCTTTTCTCTTGGTCTGCGCCGCAAGAAGAACTCGTCTCTATTCGCACACAAGACTTGAAATTTTTGCATCATGTCATTTTCTGTCAATTTATTGTTCTATGTGAGCAGTGGCGAATCTTGTAAGAAAATCAAGGGCAGGCTCAAAGTTAATTATGTGAAAAAAAAAGTCACCAACCCCCAGCTCTGTTGTGCAAACAAGGTTAAAATTTGCTAGAATACTAGCAGAAACATGTACTATTAACTACTAAAATATTCTTTTGCATCGCTGGAGGGCAGGCTCAAGCCTATTAAAGCCTGCCCAGTTGATTCGTCACTGTGTGTGAGCACTTCATTTCATTTATATGTCCCGGCACATACTATATCCCACCGGTACATGGTTAACACTCTTGCCACGCCTCTGATTGGACTGTGTTTTTCCTCTATGTAAAATTTTCAGTGCATATAAGTCTTATCCGAAGTCGAACTTGGTCAATTTTGTTGAAAGAAATATATGAGTATTTATGATACAAATTTATATCATATGAAAATTTGTTTCAGTGTGAATCTAATGGTATTGTTTTTTGGAAAAGGAGGCTTGCTCCCGGCCTCTGCATCGGAACGATGCATGCAGCCATCTTATTAAAAAGTCTTGAAGTAGCACAAAGTCATAAAAGTATTACAGCTCGCAAGCGGAACAAAAAGGAAAAGAAATGTGAATGCTCAATATCACAACCGGTATGACAATGTAAAGGACAAGCTCCCTAGACTCCTATCTTGTTATGTGACCGTCTTCCAAACCGGTTGAATATAGCCCATGCTACCATCTCCCACTGGTTGCACCCACTACTAGAAAAACCTCTACTAATGGCGCACCTATTATGGTCATTAATGGCGCATCTGTGGTGCGCCACTAACAGCACGCCATTAGTA
>NC_041390.1:539542701-539543381 GCF_002162155.2 Triticum dicoccoides
GAGGAGGAGAGAAGGGAAGATGAAATGAAGAGAGGAGGAGAGGACCAGCCATATATACGGCATACTAATGGCGCACCGCGGGCAGGTGCGCCATTAGTAATTTTTTTTATTTTTTTGATTTATTTTGAATTTTGAAGGCGGGAAGATACTAATGACGCACCATGGTCAGGTGCGCCATTAGTAATTTTTTTTATTTTTTTGATTTATTTTGAATTTTGAAGGCGGGAAGATACTAATGGCGCACCATGGTCAGATGCGCCATTAGTAATTTTTTTTTTTGACTTATTCTGAATTTTGAAGGAGGGAAGATACTAATGGCGCACCATGGGCAGGTGCGCCATTAGTGAGTTTGAATTTTTTTGATTTTTTTGCCTCTCTAGATCTTAAAAGCCCCGTATCTTTTTTTCTGTTAGGTTTTTGAGGATTTTGAAAATGTTTAACGGGGTTCCCCCGTTAAATTTGGATGTAACTTTTCGAGTAGATGATTTTTCATATAAAAAACTTTTTCATCCGAGTTAGTATGCAAAAGTTATGCCCATTTTTACAAATTCTCGCGAGATTTTGCAAATGAAGTCAAAATTCATATTTGCAAATTTTCCCAACAACTAGGCCACATATCACATGGGAAACTTATTTTCTTTTATTTTTTTGACATTTTTATCATTTTGTTTTATTTTTTT
>NC_041390.1:539543564-539590712 GCF_002162155.2 Triticum dicoccoides
TTCGGTGGAAGTGGTGGCCAAGGTTACTAATGGCGCACCGTGGCGTGGTGCGCCATTACTAGTTTAACTAGTAATGGCGCACCACACACACGGTGCGCCATTAGTATGTTTGGACAGGCGCACTAGTTCAAAAAAAAATTGGTACTAATGGCGCACCGTAGGCAGGGTGCGCCATTAGTAGTTTCAACACTAATGGCGCATTAGAAGGTGGTGCGCCATTAGTATATACTAATGGCGCACCACATGTCTGGTGCGCCATTAGTGTCATTTTCATCTATAGCCCTTTTCCTAGTAGTGACCTAGTAACCAATGGCTCCCTGGAGTCCGTAGGAGTGAGTAAGGACCACGTACGGATCCATGCGGTAGCTCTAAAAATGACCTGCAAGAAAGTTAAAAATATAATGTCTGTTAAAAATCATATATTCCTGCAATTTCATATAGCCCATATAAGCGCACATATTTCAATCCTAATATGAGCCGCAGTAATATGACCAACCCCAGCTAACGTAAAAAATTATCACCGTTAGAAGTCGTATCAAGCCGCAAGTCGCAACGGTGTCTGGAACATTTCTAGATATATATTTGACTTATCACATATGTAAATGGCGGCTTAGCCCATGGTCACAGGATGATTTTTTTTTCTCTCAACACGGAAGGTAGGACTAAAGTGGAGTTTGGGTTTCTTCTCTTTCTTTATGTTTCTGTTTGACTACAACACGCTAGGCTATAAGCTGTTCAAGCACTTTGTATATTTTTTTTTGCCATTTCTTACCTTTTGTTATTAGTTGTAATCTTGGTCGGTGGATGAATTTGTTAATTAAAAATTGATTTCATTCGGCTCTACTAAAAGAAATAAACTTATGCCACGCTTCTTTCTGATTAGACTATGCACTCCCTCCTTATCATATTATTATTATAAAGTATATAAGTTTTGTTTGAAGTCATTTTTAGTAAAAAAAAAGGGTTTTTTTGCAAACCTTTAACAGAATCACAGAAAAGCATAAACATATACAATTGTCACTTTTAGAAGTCCTGTCAAGCCGCAGGTCGCAACAGTTTATCTTGACTTGCCACACAGATAAGCGGCGGCTTAGGCTTAGCAGCCCATGGTACACGCAGGACGATCGTCTTTTCCTCGAAACGGAAGGCAGGACGAATTTTAGTTTTGGACCCTTATCCACGCTTCCTTCTGATATTACTAGTAAAAATTTAACACATGTGATCCTCAAAATAAAAATAAAATTTTTAACACATGTGAACCGCAGATTTTCTGATCCAACGGGAGCGCACGGGCACGCGTGATCTCAGTCTCTAGAGCTGGCTACCATTCTGGCCGCAGACGACGCCCCCGGGCGAGTCAGTCGAGCGACGGAGCGCCACGTCGCCCACGCGCTGGCGTCGGCCGATACATCGCCATTGGCGACTTTCCGTCCAAAATTAATGAGTCGTGGAGCAAGTCAACATTGACGCTGGACCGACGTGCGTGATCGATCGATCGATCGGCTGGTAAGGTAAACTGTTGCGGCAAGCAAGCAACCCAAAAGCAGCCAGCGAAGCGAGACAAGTCAGTAACGAGAGGTCAGTGCACAGCCTCCCGGCCGGCTGCCTGCGCTTATAAAGGGCGGTATAAGCAGCTCGAGATGGGATGAGCTCCGCAGGGACGTAAGCTAAGCGAAGCAGCAAGCAGATAAAAGGCCATTATAAGTGGTGGCGCACGCGCGCGCGAGCAGGGAAGGTAGTACGCAGCGGCGGGAAAGGGGAGATGGCGATGGCCAGCGCGAGGAGCAGCCTGGAGATCGTGCCCCACAGCGGCGACCTCGAGGTGCCGCCGGCGGACGTGCCGCGGCAGGACTCGCTCTACCGCGACGCCACCAGGCCCGCGCACGGCGGCCACCATGGCCAGGTATGCATGCATGGCAACGCCGTTGGTGAACCTGCTAGCGCATTGTCATCCTAGTGTCTGTGTTCATCGCCTCGGCCAGTCGGACTGCAAATCTGCATGGTGCCATGGTGCATGCCCATCAGATCGGCCGTGGCTTCTTCCTCCTCTGCCGCATGCCGCATGCGCTGCTCCGTCAAATTAAGCTAGCATTCTCTCCTCCTTCTCCCCGTCGCCCGCCGTTCCGACTGGCCGCCGCCGCCCGTCGCGCGGTTGTGTAGAACGTAACTGAACCCACCACGTACAGTGCCACCGATGAACGGCACTTTTATCCACGAAAACCTTATAAAGTAGTACATTAATAAGTTTAAATCCGTCATCTTGCCAACATCTTTCGCTACTTTTATCCACTTGATAAAGGGGTGCAAAAATGCTGAGCCGAATATCCAGACCTTTCATCTAAGCCTAACATCAAAAGCCGAAGGCCTCTCCGCGCCCAAGCTGAAGCTGCTGGGAGGAGGAGGAAGGAGATAGCGTGTGACCCAGCATGGTGGCACGTAGACATAGGTAGCACGTTCCTACGGCTGTTCGACGTTGTTGAAGAAGTAAGTAACGAGATTTGTCAGACCTGCCGCACGTTGTTTTCCACCACTTGGACTACTCGGGCAGACTTAGTTGTTCTTTATGTCATGCCACCTGCATATGCATGCATGCTCTACCTTCTAGGACGTACTCCGGTAGGAGAATTAATATGTCGATCCAAGTCCAAGCTTGATATATACTGTAAATGTTCCTATCCTGTGTCTGCTGCTGGGTGGAGGAGGAACGACGATCGAGCGTGTGACCGAGCATGGTACGTGCGGTGGTACGTACGTGGAGAGGAAGCATATAGCGCGTTCCTACTGCTGTTCGACGTTGTTGAGCAAGCAAGGAGATTTCTCAGAGTTGCCGTACGTTGTTTTCCACGACTTAGACTATTCGATCGGGCAGACTCATCAAGTTGTTGTTTGTTCTTTATGTTATGCCACCTGCATATGCATGCTCTAGCTTCTAGGTAGTACAAGAACTGACATGTGGGATCCAAGTCCAAGCTAGATACTGTAAATGTTACTCCTACCTATCAAGTTGGACTGCTCGGGGTGTCAAGTTGGTGTTTTACTGTAGTATATGCACATGCATGGAAGAATTGTTAATAGTATCTTGATCCAAGTCCAAGCTTTCATACTGTAAACATTACTCCTGCGCACCAACAGGACAACTGGGTGAGGACGCTGCGGCTGGGATTCCAGTGCGTGGGGATCCTCTACGCCGACCTCGGCACATCGCCGCTCTACGTCTTCTCCAACACCTTCAAATACGGCGTCGGGCACAAGGACGACGTGCTGGGCGTCCTCTCCCTCATCATCTACAGCTTCCTGCTCTTCGCCATGGTCAAGATCATCTTCATCGCGCTCTACGCCAACGACGACGGCGATGGTGCGTGCCAACGATCGTCTCTCACATACAGATCCATGTGTCATCTGAGACCATCATATATCAGTCTGAAGTCTGAACACCTACGCATGCTGCTAATTGTCTCCATGCCATGAACTCGATTGTTCAGGTGGAACGTTCGCGCTCTACTCGCTGATCTCGAGGTACGCGAGGGTGGCGCTGATCCCGAACCAGCAGGCGGAGGACGACCTCGTCTCCAGCCACCGGCATCTGTCGGCGACGAGGAGGAGGGCGCAGTGGATGAAGAACCTGCTGGAGACGAGCAAGCCGGCCAAGCTCACGCTCTTCTTCCTCACCATCTTCGCCACGGCGCTCGCCATCAGCGACTGCATGCTAACCCCTCCCATCTCCGGTACTCCTCCTCTCTTTCTTACCGTCAGAATGACAGGGGCCTAATAACCTTAATTATATGTTTTTCTAATGAATGAATTGCTTGTGCAAATGTTTCAGTACTATCGGCAGTCAACGGCCTGAGACTGAGAGCGCCTCACCTGACAACAGGTACATAGAAATACAGTACCGAGATGTGTACTAACACGCATTCTCTCCACTTTTCAATCGATTTATATGTGAGTGTTAATAATCCATCAGTTAAACCTGGGAAGTCAAATGGAAAATGTGCCCAGCTCATGGCTACTGTCAGCCATAGCCTGCCCTGTATGGAGACTGCTTGCACATGACACGTACAGTCTCAGATCACGTTTCCCATGAGAGCAAAACTGCAAACCACGACAGTTCAGTTTAAACCAACTAGTTGCAATTTCTGACCGTTTCAACTGGGTATTAATTCCTCTCCACGTTTAGCTCGCAAACTAGTCTTCATGTTATTAATAACCAGATCTAGACCGAGCTGTCAAGAAATATAAATAAATTACCAGATCAGGATCAAGTTTGACATAGGACTTGGGACTTTGAGCGCCAGCCTGTTGCTGCTGACCCCCCTTGGTAGTGTAAAAAACAAGCAAGTGAATCCCCAAAGATCTGGGGAAGGAAACGACCTTGACCGACTTTCACCTACATTTCTACAGACTACAGCTTTTTTCTTTACATAATTTGATTCCTGATGATATGATTTGGTTGCTCTGAACAGATCAGATAGTGTGGATCACAGTGGGTATTCTGATATTGTTCTTCGCGGTGCAACACCTCGGGACCGACAAGATCGGTTACACGTTTGCGCCGCTCGTTGTCGTGTGGCTTCTCCTCATCGCCGGTATCGGGCTTTATAACCTGATCAAGTACGATATCGGCACCCTGAAGGCGTTCAACCCCAAGTACATCTTCGACTATTTCCGAAGGAACAAGAAGAAGGGATGGGTTTCGCTCGGTGAAATCCTCCTTTGCTTTACAGGTAAAAAAAGGCCCCTATCATTCTGATGATAGCATATATGGTACTGCATTCACAATATTCCACACTGGTCAGTTTCAGGGGGTGCTGTACTATTAGCAAAAAATCTTATGAAAACACAATTTGCACACACTGAACTTTTTTTCTGTGGGGACTGGGGAGCATTTACTGAACTTGACAGAGTTGTTCTTTTGTGACAGGCACGGAAGCCCTCTTTGCTGATCTAGGATACTTCAGCATAAAGTCAATTCAGGTATAAATGAACATCCTCTTTGACTGCCACAATTACACTACATGATGCATTACACAATATTGAGGGATAATGATATATATTTAGACAGAGGATTCCTTGACCACTTCAAAGTTTGAAGCTCTCTTCTTATAACTGTAAAAAAGATGATTAGGAAGATTTCCTTTGACTGCCAAGGTTCTGAAGATACTCCCACCATTCCACGAGGTTTTTGGTATGGACAGAGTTTATCAGATGGAACTTTGGCTATTGTTTTTAACCCAAACATGTAAACTTGCATAACTAGAAAATACTTCTTTGAAAAAAATTCAAAAATTATATTTGTTTGGAAATCACAATAAGCTTTTCAATAGCGACAGTGAAAATTAAAGAAGCTTGACTACAACTTTCTAGAATGCCATCTATTTTAGATTGGGGTAGTAGAACTATTATGACTTTGTATACCATACACTGTGTTGTTTATTTCCTTAATATGACCATCACCTTTTCAATATGATTAGTGTAGTTTCTTTTACTGACCTGTACATGGTGAACTGTATGTAGGAAATTCTAGTACTTTCCAAGAATATACTATATGAAGACTGAACTAACATTTTTCCCCCTGTTTCAGCTGAGCTTTAGCTTTGGCTTACTCCCCTCCGTGTTGCTCACTTATATTGGGCAAGCAGCTTACGTCAGGACGCACATGGACGACATGATAATATCCAACGCTTTCTTCGAATCCATTCCAAGTATGTAATCGACAAGATACCTTACTAGTGTATACAGTACTACTATTCTGTAAGCCGTGCATCAGAAACTAATTAAAATTTCATGTGCAATTCCAGGCACTTTGTTCTGGCCGACGTTCGTTCTCGCGCTTCTAGCTTCAGTCATCGGAAGCCAAGCCATGGTCTCGTGCGCCTTCGCAACCATGTCACATCTGCAAACACTTAGCTGCTTCCCGAGGGTGAAGATACTGCGCACGTCAAGGCGTTACTCGGGCCAACTCTACATCCCTGAAGTCAACTTCTTCCTTTGCGTGGCTTCTTGTGTCGTCACCATAAGCTTCAGGACAACCGGTTTCATCGCCAAGGCACATGGTAAGAAATGCATCCAACACATGATTGAACAGAAAATATAGTTTCAAATAGCGGGTCATGCCTCTTAGCGGTGGATCCCTTCTAAACGTAACAGTGTGCTATTTAAAATGTGTGTTCATGTGTTTGGACCAAAGTCTCTTAGCCCAGGATCTCTTCTAAACGCTATAGCGTGCTATTTAAAACCATGACAGAAATCTATGCATGCTTATCTCTGTGGCCTAATGGACATGACGCGTGCTTGAACAGAGATCTGCGTGGCTCTTGTGATGGTGATCACGACGCTGTTGATGACGATCGTGATGCTCCTGGTGTGGAAGGTGAATATCTGGTGGATTGCCGCTTTCTTCGTCGTCTTCATGTCCACGGAGACCGTCTACCTGTCGGCGGTGCTGTACAAGTTCACACAGGGCCCCTACTTCCCGCTGGCCATGTCGGCGGTGCTCATGGTGATCATGATCGTGTGGCACTACGTGCACGTGAAGCGGTACAAGTACGAGCTCCAGCACACGGTGTCGCCCGACGAGGTGAAGCACCTCCTCGAGCGCCACGACCTCAAGCGGGTCCCGGGGCTCGGCCTTTTCTACACGGAGCTAGTGCAGGGCATCCCGCCCATCTTCCCCCACCTCATCGAGAAGATCCCCACCGTCCACTCCGTCATCGTCTTCATCTCCGTCAAGCACCTGCCCATCCCGCACGTTGACGTTCAGGAGCGCTTCCTCTTCCGGCAGGTGGAGCCCAAGGAGAGCATGGTGTTCCGGTGCGTCGCTCGGTACGGCTACCGGGACACCCTCGAGATGGCCGGCGACTTCGTGGCCACCCTCGTCGAGTACCTGCAGTACTATGTCCGGGACCTCAGCCTCTACTGCACGGCCGAGCCGCTCAGAACAAGCTACCCTAGCATTCGGATCGATAGCTTCAGATGGGAGAAGAAGCCCTCGGGGCGCTCAGGGCGCTCGGGGCATGGCCATGGCATCCATGCCGAGGAGATGCTTACACCAATCCAGTCCTTCTCTGAGCTCACGATGCATCAAGTTGGTATGAGCAACCGGCTGCCGCAATTTCAGGTGAACAATCTACACGCCAACTACAAGCTATATTCTCTTATCAAGAATTAGTTGCATTTCTCATCTATACTCTACATTATTGGCTGGATCTGATTTTTGGTACTTGTTCTCACATTGAACTAGACGGCCAAGATGAACCTAGAGGAGATGTTGAGAATTGAGGAGGACCAAAAGGTGATCCAACGGGAGGTGGATAATGGTGTGGTGTACATACTTGGGGAGACCGAAGTGGTGGCCAAGCCCCACTCCAACCTCCTTAAGAAGATTGCCGTAAACTACATCTTCGACTTCCTACGGAAGAACTCTCGAAAAGGGGAGAAGATGTTGTCCATTCCACGCGGGCAACTTCTCAAGGTTGGTATCACATATGAAATATAAATTTACAGAGCAAGCAGACGGATTATGTGCACAAAGGGTCCGTGTAGATATGTGCACCATGCATGCCGAAGACTTCATGTGTTGGTTCATGGAATTGATGGGCGTGCGAACATACGTCTGTGGGGCAGCAGAATGAATGTATTTCATATGTACAAGAACGTATGTCTGCGGAGTAGGCATCTTATTAGTCATGTCGGCTATGTATTTTTCCTCCTCTTGTCATGTATGCGTGATGTCGGTTGTGTGCATCCTAAGTATGTAAAGGCTAGATGTGAACTCATTGTGCTTGTATCCCCTTGATGTGACTTTATAAGTTCATAAAAGCGCCCTTTTACCAAGTGAAAGACGTATATCTATGGGGCTAGACAGAGAGCTGTCTAGTAAGGAATTGCGTCAGGTATTATTATTGCACACTATGTACCACATATTGTTGCTAAGTCTACCAACCTTCAGTTGATATACTCCCTTGGTAAAAAAATATAAGAGCGTTTATAGATCACTGAAGTAGTGATATAAACACCCTTATATTTCTATTTTCTTTATAGAGCGAGTAGTTTCTAACAACCTAAATGAGTTGTTCAAGAAGATGACCTTGGATGTTAGGGGGAGACCAATTAAGATAATGGTCGCATGCCGCATGCATTAGGGCAAAGATGATGGTTAAGTACAATGGGAGGAAAATTGGTGGAGAAAATCTAGATGGTAGATAACCTCTACTTATACATAGAAAAAACATAAGAGGCCAAGGGGACTAGGAACTACAAGTATTTGCGTGTTGGTCCTAATGCGTGGCAAGTAAGAAGTGGGGAAAAAAGCATATTTTGTGAATCTGGTAGACTGAACATGTTCAGTGGGGGAAAAAGCAACACCTTATCACCATGTTGGTTAAGCCATATATAAATCAAACCAACACCCTCAAGACTTTGTCCATGAGTTATTCAAAATGCCAATGTACATACTTGAAAGCATACAAGCCACTGATATACCGTGTACCTAGCCCAGATGCATGGACGAAGACTGATACGAGAGACATTGACCCTCCTATTTTCAAAGAGGAAAAGGGCATAGAGCGAACCAGATGAAGGAAGGGACAATTTGAAGTCCCAAAACCCAGAGATACATCTATACTAGGAACAATAATTTATACTCACATCCATTTGAGCGACAAGTAATATGAACCGGAGGAAGCAGTAACGACAAGAGACAAAGCCATATGTACACCAGTTATGAAGTTCCATGGTGGGGACTGCAGTTGAGGAAACATAAACACAAGGTATTAAGCATGTTTATTTTTTGTTTTACTGTCAATGTGTTCCTCTAATGCATCCATTTTATTCTTGCGTTTCAACAAAATAGAAGAAACACAAAGGAGCAATGAAATTCATCATCTGCTCCTACAGCTGCAACCTTATCTTTCCAGAAAAAAAAACTGCAACCTTATCTGATGGATGGGCTGCACTTAATCCTGTGAATGGGTGGCTGGATGTGCTGCATCGTGCAGGGATCGGCTGAAACCGTCGTCCGCGTAGCAGCGTTCATGTTACAAGGGCTCTTCCTCCGAGTGCTGCAGCTACTGGTCCATCTTCTTCACAGCGTGCTCCTACCAAAGCAAGAATAAAAACCATGCAAAATAGCACCACTAATACTCGATCTCTTTCTCTGTTCCTAATGTCTTTCTTCTTCCTCTCCACGCATAGGGAGCAGGCTATTACACCTAAATTCATAATGAGAAGTACTGGCAGTGGCAGAGCAATGAGTGACGAGTAAACAAAAATAGGGGAACATGCAGAAATCTCATCAAACATACCTCAGATCGGGCCGGGCGGTTGACTGCTGGCCTGCTGCAGCTACACAAGGCAGGGTGCCGGGCACGGGGCACCCACTGCCGAGCGTGGACTGGGCGGCCGCGGGCTCCGGCTGGGCGCGCTGACGCCGGGCAGGGGCGGGTCGCCGGCGAATTAGGGCGGCGAGATCGGTGGGAGTGCAGAGCAGTCGAGGGGAATCAGGGAGACGGTTTGTTTTTAATTGATAAATCCCGAAATGTTCGGATTTTAGCATGACAATTCGAACGTTTTTTTTAGTGAAAATTTTAGTTCACACGATATTGGTATACATAAAAAATTTCTGACAAAAAAGGACACAGTTGGCTTGTTTTAACAACTAAAATTGCCACATCGCATCAACAAAATTTGCCATGAAAAAGCATTCGAGATAACATGCATAAAATCCAAACGTTCGAGATTTATCAGGGTATTTTTTTTTCTTTTGAGCAAAAGGCTACGGCGGTTCTTTTTTGAGGGGTTGAAAAAACTTTTGTTTTTTAACACAGTATAGACACAAATGCTCATATATACGCGCATGCACTCATCCTTATGAACGCATACATGCACACCCTATCTCTAAGAGCACTTCCGAAAGACTGAGCTGATATATCATCTTGAGATTTTACGAAGTCATCGTAAACATCTCGTAGTCGATGAGAACATCTCCTCTCGCTAAACATGTATCGTCAGAAATTTTGAAATAAATCAAGGCTAAATACGAGCACCAGAACTTACAGTAATATCTGGTCTTTCTATCGGCCAAACATGCCGACCAAAATTCAGAGCAGTAGCAACTCTACCTAAACTATGTGCTTCGACATTTAAACTTTGTTTCTCATAAAGGCGGAAGTAAGATTTGGCAGGCACACAAGCACTGCGGCACTACACATGACCGTGGCACAAATTTCAATATTTGTAGACACGTGTAGGACGAGGAAGCGTTTTGCTTTTCAGGAGCATTTTCTCCTGCATGAACAGTAATGTAACATTTTCTTACAAATTTGCAGGTAGCATTTAGGATGACATTTTAAGGTAACATTTAGTGTTCAATTTATTTTTTACATAGTCCAAAATGTTTAACCTTTTCTTAGAAATTTGCAGATAGCATTTGAATGTTACTATAAATACATAAAATAAAACTTGGTATTTTTTTGACATTTCAACTATCATTTTTCTGCGCTCCCGGAAGCCAAATTGGATTTCCACATGTAGGACCGATTCTCAAAATGAACCACGCATTAAAAAAGGCCGCATGTAAGTGATTCTCATATACATTGATTTCTTTTTTTTGTCTGTGCAGGACACATCTAAATGTGACATAATTATGTCACATCTAATCTGATGATCACTCTGTTTGTGGTCTATTTTTTTTTCTAGTTTTTTTTATTTCTTATTGTTGCATTATATATTTGTGGAAGCTTAGATGTGATATCTTTAAAAAAACATCTAGATATGAATTAGATAAACTGTTTTTTTTTTAACACGTATACATTGATTTCGTCCCCTTGGCTATGAAACAACAACTCGTATAAATTACGGTATTTCACCTACATCTCACAGTTAAAACTGAAACAATGTCCGGAGTAAAGACGTGAAATCGATCAACATCAATGTGGGTTTAAATCTTTTAAGCCCGACGAGGAGAAGGCGCCGGCACCGCGGCTGGTCCGGGCGCGCCGGAGCGAGGGGCCGGAGCCGGAGCGCTGGCGGTCGTCATGCCGGCCCAGAGGCGGTCGGCGATGACCCGGTTGGCGGCGTCAGAGGTGTGGTACGCGTCCCAGAACACGTACGCCTTGCGGTCGCGGCAGGGCGTCGAGTCCGGCAGGCAGAGGCCGCCGACCTTGGTGTCCACGCCGCAGCACGACGTGTCGGACGTCGTGAACCCTGCAACAAACAGCAGCGCAGAAGAAAAGAAGAGGAGGTCAGGCACGGACCACGACGCACCGGAACGGCTTGGCCGGCGCCGTCGATGTTACCGTACCGTTTCTCTGCGGGTGGTCGATGAGCTCCTTGACGACGGAGTAGCAGTCGGCGAGCGCCATCTGCGCGCCGGGCAGCCTGGCGTTCATGCCGTCGAGCAGCTTCTTGGCGGCGGCGTTGAACTGCACGGCGTAGCTGTTCACCTGGGCTATGCACTCCCCGGTGGCCGACTTGACGCGCTGCGACGGGATGCAGCCCAGCGGGGGCAGCCCGTTGAACGCCACCTTCCGCGCGCCGAGCCCGTACAGCCTCTGCATAGTTAATCAGCGGACTGTCTGTCAAATGGATGCATTCCCGACTTGATAATCGACTCTAGCTTTGTGCATGTCTCTAGTCTGGGACAGTGATCAGATTTGTTTCTTGCCTTGAGCTGCCGGTCTAGAGTGGCGACGAGGAGGCGGATGAACTGGTCGTGCGTGTACGTCGTGCCGTCCGCCATGAACGGCTGCAGGAAGTTGTTGATGTAGTCGTTGCTCCCTGATGCAGACGACCAGATTAATTTATGATGCGCGTGATTAATCCATAAGCTCGTGCGTACTACTTTTTCACGGAGTGAGACGAAGGCAAACGACGTACCGAGACCAATTTGGAACATCGCTGCGTTGACAGTCTCCTCGGCGGCCTCCTTGCCGATCTTGGCGATCGTCGCCCTCTTGACAGTCTCGAAGCACGATATCTGCTCGTCGAACGAGAAGTACTCGACCTGCAAATTGCAATGCCTCATTTAACCGTGTCAGAAAACTCTCCACGGGAGTTACCGATCAGTTTCTGCAGAGGAAAAGTGATTAGCGATGCGGCTCACAAAGTAGACGCCGGTCTCGTTCAGAATGCCGGCGCCACCAGACGCGAAGTTGACGCCGGCGAGGAAGTCGTCGTCGGCCAACGACAAGGAGAGGAACGGCGGCGGGGGCGGGATGCCAAACTTGGCAGCTGCATCAGTCGTACCCAAAGCATCAGTCCATACGATTCAGGAGTTAATTAACATTGACACTTAGCTGGTGACTTACCCATGTAGTCTCCGATGGTTCTTCCATTGGTGAACCTCCCGGTGGCGACGCCGTTGGGGTAGTCGATGCCGTACCAGGGGTAGTTGGACCTGGCGAGGGAGAGCTGGAAGTAGTTGTTGTTCCCCACGTCCGACATCGAGTCGCCGAACACGTACGTCACCGGGCCCTTGGTCGCCGTGCCACCGGCGACCCAACAATGTGCGGCTGCGGCGACGATGGCAATGCCGACGACGAGCGCGCGGAGAGCTGCCATTGCTTGTTGCTTTGGTACAGTACTCCCTGACCGAAGAACACACACAAGCGTCTGTGTGTTGGTGCTGATTTGCATGGCGGGGCGGCGCCGATTTATATATAGTGCGGCACAAAACCGTGGCTCGTCTAGAAGGTCGGGTTATTATAGTGAAAAACGGGTCTATAGTTTTCCGGCCAGCTTGAGTTGAGTGTAGTGCGATGAACGGCAATACTGCGAGCTCACGGCTAGCCCGGTGTGGCGGCCGCGCGGGCAAACGAGAAAACAGAGGAGTTGGCCGTGCGAGCAGACGTGGTAGCTGAGGTGGTTGAAGAAGAATGACGCACTGCACTGTGTTGTTGCTAGAAGCAATTTTGCTTTGCTTGAATCGAGAACGTGAAAAACAGCTCCCTGGTGGGTGCGAACGTTGCAAACCTGCTGCAACCGGACAAACGAGAAATTTCCGGATTTTTTTTCCTCTTAGGGAGGAGTAAGATACGGTCGGGAAAAAGGGACTTGTCAATCCTTCAATTGAGACTGTGCACTCTATCTATGAGAAGGTAGATAAGGATGAAAACCATTAATCCCCTCCTAATTGAACGTAAGGGTTCCTTGGAAAATGTTGAGCAGGAGACTTAAAACTCTCGGGAAATTGTCTTGCCTAGCTAAGAGACATTAAAGACAGGAGCATGTGTCATCACAAAAAAGAAGAAGACAAGAGCATGTGAGAGGTAACCCATGTTATCCTTTTGTTTCCTTTGTTTGTCAATGAGGATGTTGCTCTTCCTGTCAAAAAAAAGAAGAAGAAGAAAAGGGTGTTGATCTTTGTAACCATTTTGTTTTTATGTTTTTTTCTTAATGAAGTGCCAAGGATTGCCTTTACCATGTTAAGTTTGTAAGTCTGTGAGTTGTTCTGCTGAAACAGAAAGTTTGCTGCTAGGTTTTATTTTGTCACGGTCTCTACACAGTAAGCATAGATAAGTGCTTTGTTTTTTACGGGGATACGTAAATGCTTTGTTAGGTGGTAAGTTTTTAGTTTTTGGAAGTTACATAGGTATGGATATTATTTATGTCTTGTGACGCCCTCGATTCAATACACTAATCATACACGCAAATGTGTACGATCAAGATCAAGGACTCATAGAAAGATATCACAACACAACTCTAGACGCAAATTAAATATAATACAAGATTTATATTACAAGCCAGGGGCCTCGAGGGCTCGAATACACAAGAGTCAGCGGAAGCAACAATATCTGAGAACAGACATAAGTTAGACAAGTTTTGCCTTAAGAAGGCTAGCACAAAAGCAACATTGATCGAAAAGGCAAGGCCTCCTGCCTGAGAGCCTGCTAACTAATCCAGGTCGTCAGCGGCTGTCATGTAGTAGTAGGCACCCTGGGGGTAGTTGTAGTCATCAGTGGTGTCGTCTAGCTCCTGGGATCCGTCATCTGGTCGCAACAATCGGCTATAGGGGAAAAAGAGGTAGCAAAGCAACCGTGATCAGTACTCATCCAAAGTACTCGCAAGACTTACATCAGATCTAAACTAAGTATGCATCTGTATCAAAGAAAATGGGCTATATCTGTGGACTAAACTACATAATGCTAGAAGAGAAGGGGAAATCCTAGCCTATCGAAGACTAGCATCTTCAAGCATCTTCAAGCATCTTGCAGCATATAGAAGAGTACAGATCAACTTAATGTAAAGTAGTAGTAGTGTTATCAACCTCGGCCATAGATCCTTTCTCGACTCCCTGCAAGAAAGCAATCCCAGAGCCATACTATCCAGTTATCACCTCAAGTATCCAGTTCTAGTTGTATCAATCGGGATACAACTCCGATCGCCCGTTACCGTAGGACAGGCTATCGATAGATGTTTTCTTCCCTGCAAGGGTGCACCAACTTACCCACCACACTCGATTAACTCCGGCCGGACACACTTTCCTGGGTCATGCCCGGCCTCGGCCAAACAATACGCCGCAACCCGACCTACGCTTAATAGAGAGGTCAACACGCCGGACTAAACCTATGCCCCCAGGGGTCATAGGCCATCGCCCCGGGAACTCCTGCATGTTGCGGACGTGGTCGGTGAGTAGACCTAGCTACCTCCTTAAAAAGGCAGGAGCTTACTAGTCCAACCCGGCGCGCGCCACTCAGTCGCTGACGTCTAATAAGCTTCGGCTGATGCATACGACGCAGAACGCCCATACAGTGCCCATGTGATGGTTAGTGCTATCAGGCTAGAGGCCCCTCAGATCAAATATCCAAACCGTTAGTGTGTTGGTAGTGCGGCCACGAGCAAAGACTCACGAAAGATGTGACCCCGTCGCCCCGTCTCGAGTACTTGCGGCAAGGGCTAAGAATGCCCGGCCACGCCTCGTAAGTATCTCGCGGGCACCTTCCAGGTCAACCCGTCTCCACATCACTCGCGGGTACCCCTCAGGGTCGACCTGCCTTTCCAAGTAACAGTTGTAAAGTCCAAGTATCCGTGTTTCCAAACATCAAGGGGAAAACCAGAGGAATCACCCCTGGTGAATTCCACTCGATGTAATCATCAAGGTGAACGTAATAGGATCCACCCTCGAAGTTCATACTTGAGGGGTTTCACGACAGAGACGTATCGAAAGTGGTTAAGGAAGAAATCACCCTCAATGACCACGACCGAATAGCTACAATACAGAGGTCTCATCAGCAGTGATGTAAGAGGTTCAACCCTCAGCACTCGATGGTAACTCTGCAGAGTCGTACAACTAGGGGGTGATGTGCGGTCTCGGGGCCTAGACGTCGATCATGTTTATCGAGTCATCGAACATAAAGCGGGGCAACTGGGACAAGGTGGGGGTCACTGATGGATCACTAACCAACCTATACTAAGCAGTTTAGGATAAGCAGGTAAGGTAACAATAAGCAGGTAACAATAAACAGGCTATGCATCAGAGTAGGATCATACAGAAAGCAATAGCAGTTCTAATGCAAGCATGAGAGGGAAAGAAATGGGCGATACCGGAATGCTCAAGGGGGGTTTGCTTGCCTGGAAGCTCTGCGGAAAAGGAAGAAGTGTCGTCGACGTAGTCGATCACAAGGTCATCAACATCGATGTTGGGGTCTACCGGAGAGAAGAGGGGGAAAACAATAAATATAAAGCAAACAAAGCATCACAAAGCATAACATGGCAATATGCTGTGCCGGGTGTGACCAAACATATGGCTACATGATATATGTAAAGGGGGAATTCAACCGGGAATGTTTTCCCGGTTCCGGACCTGTGTAAGACAGATGCCCGGAGGGGGAATGTTCCATGTTCAGATAGTTAGAGGCATCTGACAGGTATGTGGGTAGCGTATTCGGGTTCGTCTCGTTTTTCTGAGCAACTTTCATGTAGAAAACATTTTCATCTGAGTTACGGTTTATTTTCTACAAATTTTCAAAGACTAAACCATTTTCTAGGATTAATTAAATTAACAAAAAAGAATTACTATGTCAGCATGACATCACTGTGACATCAGCAGTAAACAGGACGGCTGACCAGGTCAAACTGACCAGTGGGTCCCACCTGTCATAAAGAGTGGGGCTAACAGGGGTTTATTTTAATTAGACAGAGTTAATTAGCAGTAGGGCCCCACATGTCAGTGACTGATTAGGCTAATTAATTAGTTTCATTTATAAAAACGTTATAATTAGTTTAATTACGTGGTGGGGCCCCCATGTCAGTGCCACTAGGGTGCCCAATCAGCACGTTGACTAGGTCAACGTAGTCAATGGGGCCCCATGGCCCACTGGCAATGACCCAGGGGGTGGCCCCAGGTGTGCCAGCTCAACGAAGCCGCCGGAGTAGCTCCGGCGAGCTCGCGCGCAGCGGCTGAACACCGGCGAGCGTTGGGATTCGTCTACGGGACACCAAATCGAGTGTTGTTTCTTGCTTTCGGACGAGAAGAGTGCCCAGCGTCTATCTACGTCGTCGGAACACGCGGGGATGGCCGGAAACAACGCCGGTGATGAGCGTGGCGGACAACAGTTCGGCGTGGACGGGGATCTCCCTACGGGGCTCCAAAACAACCGCGGCTGGTCGTGTTCGAACGCGGTCTCGATGCCGCATCGCGTGGTGTGGTCGGTTGGACTCGGGGGTGACCGGAAATGCGCCGGCGACGAGTGGAGGCGGCGATGGTTTTCGAGCGCACGACACAACGGAGCAGCAGCGCACTAAAGCGTGAACTAACGGGTGCGGGAGGTGCTACGCATTGCGGGGAACACGACGCGCACGGGCTTGTGACCACTTGGTCGCCAGAGCCACGCCGGCGACGAGCTCGGGCGGAGCCGCGTTCGGGCACGACGTGGAGGAGGAGCTACGGCGGTGGAAAGGTTTGGGAAAGAGAGGGGAAAGGAGCGCATGCTCACGGTGCTCCTGCAGGTGTGCTCAAGTGGGCTCAGGGAGGGCTTGGTGCGGCGGCTTCGGCGGCGAAGCTCGTCGGAGCAGAGGAGGAAGACGGCGGCATCGTGGGCGTTGCGGTGGCTCCGAGCTCCAACGAGGCGCACCAGTCGAAGCAGCGAACGACGGCGGCCCTTGGAGACGCAGTGGGGCGGCGAGGTGGGCACGGTGGCCGTGGCTAGGCCGGAGCCATGGCGGCGGGCGCGCTCGAGATTGAGCGAGAGGAGAGGAGAGAGGTGGAGAGGACGAGGGGGGTGGGAAAGACAGGAGAGGAGGGGAGTGAGGCGTTGGGGCCTTATCCCCTCTCCGGCGTCCTGGAGTACGGGGCGGCGCGCCCGGTCCGGCGAGGACGAGCGGGACGCGCCGTGTCGGACGAACAAAGAGAGGAGGGGGTTGACCGAGGAGGACGAGTGGGCCGCCCTGGGTGAGGGGGCGTTGGGCCGGCCCAGGTGGGCTTGGCCCGAGGGGGCAGGGGGAGACTTTTCCTTTTTCTCTTTTTTTCAGTAGCTTTTTCTTTTTCTTTTTAGCCAATAATGACTTGCAAAATTATGCCACTGGCCAAAACAATTTCAAAGAATGAAAGTGCACTGCCACAAAAAGATTGTGAGACTTTTGAAATAGTTTGCCAAATTTATAAATTAAAAAGGCATTTAACTTATTGCTTGGGTCACTATTTTAGGCAGCTTAGGCCACTTAAACCCTTTGCAAAAATGTTGGTTCACCACCAATATTAGTTGTGGATTATTTGGCACATGATGAACATTTTAGTTTTCATGTTTGAGAAATTTTTAATTTCACTCAGATTTTGAAATTGAATTCAACTGGAATTTGAAATGAGAGAGAACCAAGGATGATCAAACACTTGTTTAGCAAAATGATTAACTTAACCCCAGGGGTTACTGTAGCATCATTACACAGGGGTGTTACAACTCTCCTGCTCTAAAAGAAATTCTCGTCCCAAGAATTAAGAGGTAGAAGGGAAAAGATCGGGGTATTCAGCCCGGAGGTTATCTTTGCATTCCCAAGTGGCTTCATCTTTAGTATGATTCGACCATTGCACCTTGAGAAACTTGGTAACCTTCTGGTGGGTTCGACGTTCATCTTCTTCAAGAATGCGGATCGGATGCTCTTTGTATGTGAGATCATCTTGAACTTCAATCAATTCTGGATCCACTTCATGTTCCGGATCCTTGAAGCATCGACGAAGTTGCGACACGTGGAAGACGTCATGGACGTGAGAGAACTGAGGTGGCAACTCCAATTGATAAGCCACCAGTCCACGACGGGCGAGGATGCGGAAGGGACCAATGTAGCACGGAGCTAGCTTGCACTTGACTCCGAACCGATGAGTGCCTCTCAAAGAAGTGACACACAGATAAGCTTGTTCACCAGGTTGATAAGTTAAACCCCAGTGTTTCCAGTCATAGTTGCTCTTCTGGTGGGACTGGGCCGCCTTGAGATTATCCCAGACAATGTGAACCTGCTCTTCAGCTTGTTGAATAATGTCTGGATCAATAAGCGTCCGTTCCCCAGTTTCTGACCAATTCAGAGGGGTTCGGCACTTACATCCATAAAGCACTTCGAAGGGTGCCATCTTCAAACTAGCTTGATAACTTTTGTTATAAGAGAGCTCCGCATAAGGGAGAGATTCTTCCCACTTTTTGCCGAAAGAAATAACACAAGCCCGAAGGATGTCTTCAAGAATTTGATTGACTCGCTCGACTTGGCCTTGGGATTGGGGATGATAAGCGGTGCTCCAGGTAATATGAGTTCACATTGCCTCTTGGAAACTATCCCAGAACTTTGAAGTGAATATACTGCCACAGTATGAACTGATCTCCTTCGGAATGCCGTGGAGTGACACAATTCGGGAGATATGCAAGTTTGCTAATTGACTAGCAGTGATTGTCTCCTTGACTGGCAGAAAGTGATCAACCTTCGAGAATTGGTTGATAACGGCGAAGATAGCATCGTTACCTTTATGAGACTTGGGAAGGCCAGTGACAAAGTCCATTTGGATCTTATCCCACTACCATTCAGGAATCGGAAGCAGTTGTAGAAGTCCAGCCGGTTTCTGATGTTCTGCTTTGACACGACTACAAACGTCACATTCTTCAATATATCGAGCAATGTCTTGCTTCATCTTGGACCACCAATACTTCTGACGAATGTCTAAGTACATCTTGGTACTTCCCGGATGAATAGAGAGACGGGTGTCATGCACTTTTTTCATCACCTTCTCTGTCATAAGCTCGAACCGGGGTACTACAATGCGATCTCTGAAGTACAAGGTTCCGTCTTCACCAAGTGAAATCTCTTGATTTCTCTAAGGCAAGATCCTTTTTCATTAGATCAACATGAGCATCTTTAGCTTGAGCAGACTTGATTGCTTGCAGAAGAGTTGGTTCCAAGACAAGGTTATTCGGAGAACCCTGTGGAACTAGTTGAAGGTTCAGCTTGCATAGCTCTTCATAAAGGCGGGGTTGAGCTTTGTAGACCATGTGATTATTGCAATAAGACTTACGGCTCAGGGCATCGGCCATTACATTAGCCTTACCAGGGGTATAGGATATACCGTAGTTGTAGTCAGCAATAGCTTCCATCCATCGTTGCTGACGTAGGTTCAGATCTGGCTGAGTAAACAGGTACTTCAGACTCTAATGATCGGTGAAGATCTCGCAACGATTACCAAGAAGGTACTGTCGCCATAGCTTCAGTGCATAGATAACCGCAGCAAGCTCGAGGTCGTGAACTGGGTAGTTCTCTTCATGAGGACACACTTGACAGGAGGCATGAGCAATCACTCTACGCTCTTGCATTAGGACACAACCTAATCCTTGTCGTGAAGTGTCGCAACAGATACGAAGTCCTTGCGAGAATCAGGGGGAGCAAGCACTGGGGCAAAAGTCAGCTTGTCCTTGAGTGCCTGGAAACTCTCTAGACACTTTTCAGTCCAATCAAACTTAACGCCTTTGTGTAGCAGATTGGTCAGTGGCTTGGCGATCTTGGAGAAGTTCTCGACAAAGCGACGACAATAGTTGGCTAGTCCGAGAAAGCTTTTGACTTGCTTGACAGTCTTCGGAGGGGTCTAGTCAAGAATAGCTTGCACTTGCTCTGGGTTGACGGCAATACCATCCTTGGAGATGACATGCCCAAGGTAGGTTACTTCGGGAAGCCAGGATTCGCACTTGGAATACTTGGCATAAAGTTGATGTTCTCAAAGCTTCTCTAGAACAAGTCGAAGATGTTCAACATGTTCTTCTCTGTTCTTCAAATATACCAGGATATCATCCAGATAGACTACGACGAACTTGTTAAGGTAATCCATGAATATGTAGTTCATCAGACGGGAGAATGTGGCTGGAGCATTGGTCAAGCCAAAAGACATGACGGTGTACTCGTACAAACCATAGCGAGTGACGAATGCGGTCTTTGGAATATCCTCTTCACGAACACGGATCTGGTGGTAACCCAACCTCAAGTCGAGTTTATAGAATATCGATGAACCAGCTAGTTGATCACAGAGATCATTGATCCGAGGAAGGGGATATTTGTTCTGAATTGTAGCTTGGTTGATAGGACGGTAGTCTTGGACCAAACGGTTCGTTCCATCCTTCTTCTTCACAAAGAGAGAAGGTGCTCCCCAAGCAGCGAAACTTGGACGAATGAAACCACTACGAAGAGATTTTTCAATTTCCTCCTTAAGTTCAAGGAGTTCATGAGGTGGCATCTTGTAGGGTCATTTGGCAATAGGAACGGTGCCTGGTTTCAAGTCGATGACAAACTCAACAGCCCGGGCAGGGGGTATTCCTGGAAGTTCTTTTGGAAAGACATCTAGGAAGTCGCGAACAACTGGAATCTTTTCAATTTCCTTAAGAGGTGCTGCGTTCAACGCATTCAAGACATAAAGTCGTGCTTCAGCATTTTGAACCAAATGAGAATTGTAGCTTGCTATCTCATTTGAAGGGTGTAGAAGGTGGACGGTTTTAGTGGCGCAAACGATAGAAGCCGTATGTGCTTTCAACCAATCCATTTCTAGAATGAGGTCAATATTGGAAGACTTCAGAATAACGGGGGAGGCAAAAAATTCCAACCCTTCGATTTCAACTAAAACATTGTGGCTAATCATGGAGGTTTGGCATTGGCCCGCAAGGGTTTTTACCACTAGTGGAGTGTGCATCTCTTCGTATTTAATGCCATGCATGAATGCAAAATCTTCTGATATGAAAGAATGTGATGCTCCTGAATCGAATAAAACAGAAGCCGGTACTGAATTAATGAGAAGAGTACCCATCATAGTGGCAGGCTGGTCTTGAGCTTCATTCAGATCAATATGATTAGCCTGACCACGACTATAAGGCCTGGCATTGTTATTATGGGGCTGATTGTTACGGCCAGTTGAAGGCAGAGCCAGCTGACTCCTTTTCTAATTGCACTCTTTGGCAAGGTGACCTGGATGGCCACATCTGAAGCACATACCATCATTGAGGTTGGGAGCAGGAGCTTGGGGTGGTACAATTCGAAGAGGCTGCCTCTGCGGTGGAGGAGGCAGACAAGGTGTAGCATAGGACTGTCTTGGTGTAGGTGCAGTTGGAAGATACATGTTGTGGGGAATCCATATCCGACGCTTCTGCGCTGACGGGCCCGAAGATGAGCCAGCGTCACGGCTGCGCCTGAGGGATCCCTGGTGTTCCTGAAGACCAGTCTCAACCTGAATAGCCTTGTTCACCAAAGTGGCGAAATCAACAAAGTCATGAACGAGCAGTGCTAGCTTGCTATCCGGGTGAAGTCCCTCACGAAACTTCTCTTGCTTACGAGCATCAGTAGCAATGTCTTCTTTAGTGTAACGGGACAAGTCCAGAAATTCCCACTGATAAGCATCTATAGTCTTGTTGCCTTGGGTGAGGTTGCGAAAATCTTGCTTCTTCCTGTCCATGATTCCCTGAGGAATGAAGCACGCACGGAAGGCAGCTTGGAAATCCGGCCAAGTAACGACCGTTCCAGTAGGTAGGGTACGCCTGTGGCTGTCCCACCATTGAGCAGCGGGACCCTTCAGAAAGAATGATGCAATAGCAGGGGCCACACTAGCAGACTCCATTTCATACGTGATGTCGCGGAGGCAGTCATCAGCATCAAGGGGCTGAGTTGAGCTGCGGTAAATAGTTGGGTTGAGGCGCATGAAGTTCTGAAGAGTTAACGGGGTTGGCTGTTGATTCATGTTCGGATGAGGAAACTGAGCCATCATTCCTTCCATGAACTGGCGATTCAGCTCAAACTGTTGCATCATTCCGGCCATGAATTCAGGCGGTGGTGGAGCGTTGCCACCACGGCCACGACCAGCGGGTCTAACCATCCCGCTAACATGTAACAGGGGTAGTTCAGCATCGAGCATTTGTAAAGACAAAGGATCATACATGATGAAACATGCATAATGAAAGAGGTACGATGGATACCACATATTAGTCAACAGGATAGTGTGTGTACTATTTAGAAAACTATTCTAAGGAATAACTATGCTTATCCAACTTCGGGGTGAATGTGGTCACGGGATCCTAATGTTAGAGTTAGTAAATTCGTTTAACCCGAATGGAAGAGAGATCGGAATCCCAGAGTATAGACGAGGAGTAAAAGATCCTAATACCACCCAATGGCGACGTGGGCCCGTAAGACACATAACCAATGTTAGTAAAAGTTTTTCAGTGACTAGACTCAACTTTGGCCAAGGAGTTGGAAAGGGGGCTACCTACAGGCAGTCGGCTCTGATACCAACTTGTGACACCCTCGATTCAATCATACACTAATCATACACGCAAATGTGTACGATCAAGATCAAGGACTCATGGGAAGATATCATAATACAACTCTAGACACAAATCAAAAATAATACAATCTTTATATTACAAGCTAGGGGCCTCGAGGGCTCGAATACATAAGCTCGAATACACAAGAGTCAGCGGAAGCAACAATATCTGAGAACAGACATAAGTTAGACAAGTTTTGCCTTAAGAAGGCTAGCACAAAAGCAACATTGATCGAAAAGGCAAGGCCTCCTGCCTGGGAGCCTCCTAACTAATCCAGGTCGTCAGCGGCCGTCATGTAGTAGTAGGCACTGATACGTATCCGTCATATCTATAATTTTTGATTGTTCCATGCCAATATTCTACAACTTTCATATACTTTTGGCAACTTTTTATACTATTTTCGGGACTATCATATTGATCCAGTGCTCAGTGCTAGTTCATGTTTGTTGCATGTTTTTTGTTTCGCAGTAAATCCATATCAAACGGAGTCCAAACGGGATAAAAACTGACGGAGATTTTTTTGGAATATATGTGATTTTTTGGAAGAAAAATCAATGCGAGACGATGCACGAGGCGGCCATGAGGCAGGGAGGCGCGCCCTAGGCCCTCGTGGCCACCCCGTAAGGTGGTTGATGCCCTTATTTCGCCGCAAGAAGGCTAATATACGGATGGAGATCGTGTTAAAATTTCAGCCCAATCGTAGTTACAGATCTCCGGGAATATAAGAAACGGTGAAAGGGCAGAATCCCAGAATGCAGAAACAGAGAGAGACAGATCCAATGTCGGAGGGGCTCTCGCCCCTCCCATGCCATGGAGGCCATGGACTAGAGGGGAAACCCTTCTCCCATCTAGGGAGAAGGTCAAGGAAGAAGAAGAAGGAGGGGGGCTCTCCCCCCTCGCTTCCGGTGGCGTCGGAACGCCACCCGAGGCCATCATCATCACCGCAATCTACACCAACACCTCCGCCATCTTCACCAACATCTTCATCACCTTCCCCCTCTATCTACATCGGTCCACTCTCCCGCAACCCGTTGTACCCTCTACTTGAACATGGTGCTTTATGCTTCATATTATTATCCAATGATGTGTTGCCATCCTATGATGTTTGAGTAGATTTTCGTTGTCCTTTCGGTGGTTGATGAATTACTATGATTGATTTAATTTGCTTGTGGTTATGTTTATGTCCTTTGGTGCCCATCACATGAGCGCGCGCATGGATCACACCATAGGGTTAGTTGTATGTTGATAGGACTATGTATTGGAGGGCACAAGTGACAGAAACTTCAACCTAGCATAGAAATTGATGCATATGGGATTGAAGGGGGACCAATATATCTTATTGCTATGGTTGGGTTTTACCTTAATGAACACTAGTAGTTGTGGATGCTTGCTAATAGTTCCAATCATAAGTGCATAGAATTCCAAGTCAGGGATGACATGCTAGCAGTGGCCTCTCCCATATAAAACTTGCTATCGGTCTAGTAACGTAGTCAATTTCTTAGGGACAATTTCGCAACTCCTGCCACCACTTTTCCACACTCGCTATACTAACTTTGTTCCTTCTTTATCTAAACAGCCCCTAGATTTTATTTACTTGCTGCTTATTATCTTGCAAACCTGTGATAGCCTGGCTTATTAGGGATGATAGACTACTCATATCAATAAGGAATTCCTTATTTTCCGGAAGCCAATTCGGACAGAACTCCAAAGTTAAGCGTGCTCAGTTTGGAGTAATTTCAGGATGGGTGACTGACCGAGAAGTTGCTCCCGGGTGTGCACGAGTGAGGACAAAGTGCGCAGAAAAGACTAGTATTGATCTGTGGGGCCAGTCTAGATCCCGCTAGGAGTAACCACTGATGGGTGTGTCCGGGGCGTTACAAGTTGGTATCAGAGCCGACCCTCGCGGTTACACGGATGTTTGCGGACAGGTGCGCGGTCATGTTGTTCATGATGTTTGTGACCTGTCGTGGCACCCGGCATGGCACATGTACCGGACTGGATGCACAGACGTATGTGCCAAGAGGGAACGTTCCTGTGGCCCGACGAGGACGCCGGTTCCTCTGAGTGGGGGTGTATGTGATAGTCTGGCTTATTAGGGATGATAGACTACTCATATTGATGGTGTCCTGGACTAGGGGGTACTCACCACATCGTCTCCCGATCAGTTGGATTGAGCCGAGGACCCCCATGGCCGGTTACTCATGGGCCAATACGGACAACCGAGGACATATATGAGGAAGATTCCACAAGACTTGGTGATTAAGACAAGGACTCCTCTCCATGGACATATTCGACTAGGACTCTTGTTATCCTAGGCGTCTGGTATGTTATATAAGCCGAGGCCAGACTAGTCAATAGATGATTATGATATTATTCACCATACCCTTAGGTTTTAGACCACAACATATGATCTCGAGGTAGATCAACTCTGTACTCGATACTCCATCAATATAAATAAGAGCAGGACGTAGGGTTTACCTCCATCAAGAGGGCCCGAACCTGGGTAAACATCGTGTCCCCTGTCTCTTGTTACCCATCGATCCATGATACACAGCTTGGGACCCCCTACCTGAGATCTGCCGGTTTTGACACCGACAATGGTGCTTTCATTGAGAGTTCCGCTGTGTGATTGACAAAAGGATCGATGGCTCGTCTGCAGATTGACTGCGACGTCGACATCTTCGTCAACGGCTCGACTGGTCACCTTGGCTTGACCGAGGACTGTGCCCTGCCTCCGATCGTCATGTTTGGACGAGGGCCTTCATCAACACCAACTCCGATCTCTATCAAGATCATGGAGGAATCGTCCATCGAGCTTGGGGGCTCAACGTCAACATTGCCCTCGGGCGACCGTGCTGTTTTTCCGGACAGCGAACGCGTATCCACCGCCACCGCCTCCTCGAGTGTCGTTTTAACGATCGCTTCGGTGGAATTGTGCGGAATCGAGTCTACAACAATCCTGGAAAATTTCATCGAGTTCCGATGGAGGAATCTCTGACAATCTACGATATACCGGAGCCCTGTCAAATCCAGACGGGAATCTGGACGAGTTTAGGGCGTGGTCTCCAGAGCCCAGCTCGGAAGTCCTTTAGAAGATCCAACCGTTCATCTGCTGCGGGATTCCCATATATACCACCCCTGAAAATTTCAGCTCGATCCGACCGTCCAAATTCCGGGAACCTTCCGATAAATGCATCACTTTTCAGATCTGTTTTCTGCGCGAATACGGATCCGACCCGAATTCATGTTTCTTTATGAACGTGATATTTGACAACCTTTTTAAAAGGAATTTTCTTCTAATGTATTGTGCGTTGTTTTTAACATGCACCCATAAAATTTTAATCCTCCTCTGAGGTAATCTTCGCCATCACGCTGGTGTCAAACCAGTCTGGCAATATAGCTCCACGACTACCGACTTGCGCTAGACATGTCGTCGCTTTTTTAGCCGACCTCAACTTCTTCGGATCCTCACCTCGGCGAGCCGAATAAAAGTTCGGTATCGCCAAGGATAAATCATCACCAACATCGCCGCCATACGGATTACACGGAGCAGGCACACTGGCATCGCCGCATGGTCACTTCATCATACCAGCATTGACCGTGTCACAAGTTACGACCTGGGTCGGCATGGCCGCATTGTTGCTTCTTCGAGCCAATGTCCATCACGCCGAACTACTTCAACACCTTGGCTGACATGGCAGCTACAACAACTCCTCACCGGCCTGCTCCGTCACCTCGGCTAGACCGGGGACTTGGCTATTTCTTCATCAACATACTCCGATGACTTCGGCATCACCAGCCGACCAGCTTCGTCACGTTAGCTGGACCGAGGGCTTCGCCTCAGCAAGCCAACCATTGCCAGCATCACCAGGCCATCGCTTTATCGCCCATCAGGTAATGGGTGTGCGGATGGATCCCGATTTTGGGACTTTTCTTCGGAATGCTACAACAAATAAACCAGGTGCTATCAATCCTAACAATTTTTGCTTGTTGGGTTTATTTTTCTTAAGGAATTATTACTCTGGTTTGTTCCATCATCTATACACAGGTCTATCAAATGGCGGCCACATTAAAAATGGTCGCGTGATGGTTCGGTCAGTTTCCGCACATAGTTCGACGAACGCCGCATCCGGAGCCCGGACCGCCCTGCAAATTCAGGCTTTGTCACTCCTTCACCCCGTCACGCTGACGCCCTGCATCGACATTGGCTTCGGCGCCAGACCACATTTCTTTAAATAAATTATTTTTGTGTAAAGCAATTATGCAATGATTATATATATATTATTATTTCCTGGACCGCACTGTTTTATGTGTGCATGTAATCGATTTTGACTGCGTTAGGTGTTCACTACTCCGGAGTGCCGAACTCCTTGCTCGGACACCTCGGGCCTGGGGGCTGGGACCTCGGCCATGCCAAGGACTGCGAACCTTGTCGGATCTATCGCAGATTAACGGGCGTCTTCGTCCCGCCACAAGCCCGAATCGCGTCATCAACACCGAGCACATTAACCAACTAAGTTGCTTTCATGCTCAAAAACTTTCAGTTTTAAATTTTGTTTGGTTCAACCAAGCATTATACTTTTCGGCACAAAGTTGTTTGTGACAAAGTTCCTTGTCAGAACTTTGTTTGTGACGCGCATATTCAAATACCCCGTTTATTTGGGGGCTCCCTTGATGGAGCTTTTCCTCTTGCATATAATTATACTTGTACGGCTTCGTTCCTTGTTCATGTATTATGCCACAATATGCACCATATTGACCTAAGCGATTTGCAAGATGGGTTTCCTGGCTCCTGTGCTTACCCCTACGTTCCCGATTGTTCGGCTAGGGAGTAAAGGGAGCACCTCTGCGATTGTCATGACCGGGTCATCCGAGCTCTGACCTCAGACTAGGTGAAGCTGAAAGCTAGCGCTCTTATTGTTTTCAATCATGGTCGGCACACAACGGAACTCATGAGTACAAAAAATCTATTGCACACGTATCATAGTAATAATGAGCACTGAAGAAAGGTATCGGTGGGGGTACTATTTTCTTCGAAGATGCTTCTTACACTTCATCAGTAATATAGCATAAGTTCCCTGAGCGCACTTTGTCTGTTACAGCCTTATGGCCTGATTGCCTGGTCATCGGAAACACCGTCGATACTCTCGACAGGTGGAGTACATGACACTTTTCGGCCCTTGGCTGAAGAGGGAGAAGCCGACGGTCGGTTAAGACGCATTTAAAGTTCGGGTGAACACATATATGATATAAGTACTTCGGTACATACAATCATTATACATAAAATTCTTTTACCCAAGTCACTTAGGGGCTCTTAAAATTTATATGAGCTGTTTAATAGTAAATGTGTTTTCTTCTGGGTCGTTGCAAAGTCTTTTTATACCGCTCCTTTTTCGACTTGAGTGTATGGTCAATAGCCGGATAGCTTGTCTTCTCTCTAAAAGTCGCTTGAGTTTAGTTTGCTAAACTGACCTCAGAGAAGTATTCCGCCTTTGGGATAAGGAGCTTGAAGCCGTAGGCTGACCCGCATGAAGTCTTGAGATTGGATGTGTCATGTTAAAGCACGACAGAAGCACAATTTTTTTTTCCAATTTTCGGATTGGCACTGGACACTTGATCTTGTTCGGACGTCAAGTTTTTACTGATGTTTTTTGGTTTTGCAAGCTTATGGCACTTTCAAACTATTTGTGTGTTTTCAGCACAAGTCTCGCTGTGCAACGCCGGACATCTTTAGAGGTTCGGCAAAAACATTCTCGGATATTGCTATATATGCATCGGTTTCGAATTGTGTCTTCGGTCAATTGTTGGGTTGCCCGGCTCCTGCGCTTGCCTCCTACGTTCCGCTTTGTTCGGCTAGGTGTGCAAAGGGAGAACCACTGCGATTGTGCTTCCAGCTCATATGGTTAAGCACCTCAGTGGAGAAAGCCGAAAACTGACTGTCACAATAAGGGTAAACTGGTCAGCGATCCGATGACTGTGTTAAATGACGGGCCATTCATAACATTGGCCGAAGTGTTTATGGCTTGACCTCGACTGTCGCCGAACACTACCGGGGGCTAGTAACTGGCCTCCCAAACTAAATCCTCAATATTTTGCTCTTACATTAGAGCTGAGGTTTCATGATCATACTTAGCATGACAACCCAAAGAAAGGAACCGATGGCGGGACTATTTTCTTTGGAAGATATTTCTTATGTTAAACAGTAATATAACATATCTCTCTGCGTACCTTTGTTTATAAAACCGTATGGCCAGATTGCCTTGTTTGTCGTAAATCTTTGCCCTCATAAAGGCTTTATAAAGTAGGACAAACACTCCTCGGCTACTGGCCGACGAGGTGGAAGCTGATGGTCGGTTAACAAAGTTTTGTACAATACGGATCCGAGCATTAATGACGTAAAGTACTTGGATACATAGAGTCATTACACATAATTTGTGATTTTACTATGGATATCGATCCTTAATTCGGTCACCCGTGCCCGCATTAAGGCTCGGGGGCTACTGGGCTTCGGGTTTATTATTTACAAATATTAAAGGGGCACATCGATCCCCTGATCTGGTGTTGCCACTCGACCGGTGTCTCGGGGGCTACTGCATTGCCTGTCCAATGCAGAAAATTTTATGTGCAATATAGTTTCCGAGGAGATTTTGATCCCCAGGTTGGTCGGCCGTACCCAACCCGAGTCTCAAGGACTGAGCATGCCGCTTTTTGTGTCCTGAAGTATTCTGCCGAGCTAGGACTTGATCCTCAGGCCGATTTTGCAAATCAACCTGAGTCTGAGAAGCTACTAGGATCAGCAGTCTTACGTCATTCTTCAGGTGCATCTCGGGTTTTAGACCGATACACACCTTGAGGGCTACTGGCTATATATCTCGGCAGAGAATAAATCGCACCAATAAAAATATTGACAAAAAATCAACCCACAGTCGGGGTGGTGCACCACCTCGGAAGCAGTCCGACATAAAGCTCAGGCGCGAGTGGCTGGCTCCATAGAGGGCATTTCCGGCATTAAGCTCGGCTAAACTCCTTCAACTTTTTTGAACCAAGGTGATATGACACCTCAAATATAGTCCGACGTTGGAGCCAGGATACAGTCCGGCGTTGGAGTTTGGACATAGTCTGGCGTTGGAGCTCGGATCCATTCCGGCGTTGGAGCTCGGAAAGCGTTCCGGCGTTGGAGCTCGGATCCATTCCGGTGTTGGAGCTCGGAAAGCGGTCCGGCGTTGGTGCTCGGCTGCAAAAGATACCTCGAATGCAGTCCTGCATTGGAGCTCGGACGCAAGAGGATGCTGCCACCCGGGAACAACTTCAAACCCGAGGTGTGGCATAAAAATAACAAGGCATTGATAAAGGCCGAAGACTTAAAGGGCTCCTCGGATACCCGACGTGTGAGATCTTTAGATTTAGCTCGGCAATCCTCAAGATAGAAGATGGGAAGATTTGTTGAACCAGTTTTCAAGACTGACGACCGAAGACAAATAACAGTTCGGAAGAACCGAGGAGCATCCCCAACTTGAAGACCGGTTCAGAGGGGTACTGACGGTGTCCTGGACTAGGGGGTACTCACCACATCATCTCCTGATCAGTTGGATTGGGCCGAGGACCCCCATGGCCCGTTACTCATGGGCCAGTTCGGACAGCCGAGGACATATACGAGGAAGATTCCACAAGATTTGGTGATCAAGACAAGGACTCCTCTCCACCGACGTATTCGACTAGGACACTTGTTATCCTAGGCCTCTGGTATGTTATATAAGCCGAGGCCAGGCTAGTCAATAGATGATTATGACATTATTCATCATACCCTTAGGTTTTAGACCACAACATATGATCTTGAGGTAGATCAACTCTGTACTCAATACTCCATCAATATAAACAAGAGCAAGGCGTAGGGTTTTACCTCCATCAAGAGGGCCCGAACCTGGGTAAACATTGTGTCCCCTGTCTCTTGTTACCCATCGATCCATGATACACAGCTTGGGACCCCCTACCCAAGATCTGCTGCTTTTGACACTGACACATATCAATAAGGAATTCCTTCTTTTCTGGGAGCCCATTCGGAAAGAGCTCCAAAGTTAAGCGTGCTCAGCTTGGAGTAGTTTCAGGATGGGTGACCAACCGGGAAGTTGCTCTCGGGTGCGCACGAGTGAGGACAAAGTGCGCAGGAAAGACTAGTATTGATCTGTGGGGCCAGTCTAGATCCCTCTAGGAGTAACGACCACCGGCGGGTGTGTCCGGGGTGTTACAAAATCTATCCAAAAACACCTACAAAGCACTTCTAGTTTCATACTTGCTCTAGGTAAAGCGAACATTAAGCGTGCGTAGAGTTGTATCATCGGTCGATAGAACTTGAGGGAATATTTGTTCTACCTTTAGCTCCTTGTTGGGTTCGACACTCTTACTTATCGAAAGAGGCTACAATTGATCCCCTATACTTGTGTGTTATCAAGACCATTTTCTGGCGCTATTGCCGGGGAGCCATGGCGTGGGGTGAATATTCTCGTGTGTGCTTGTTTGCTTTATCACTAAGTAATTTTTATTTGCTGTTCTAAGTTGTTCTCTATCTTTAGTTATGGATATGGAACACGAAATACCAAAAAAATTAGGTGTACCCGCTACACATGGAGATGGGGAACCTCCTAAAACCCTCAATGCTGGTTATGTGAAAGAGATTATGTACTACTTTGATAAGCCTGAGAAAACCCCATTTAATTATGTTATGGGAGACATGTTGGATCAACATGAATACTTTAGGGATTATCGCTTGACTCAAAAAGGGAAACTATTATGGAATCAAATTCATATGTTGCATTGGTATGCTCGGGAACTATGCTTGAGATATGACTATACTTGTTGCTCTAGGATGAAGGCTCCACACCTTCCCTTTTCATGCAAACTTAATGATGATAAAACCTTGGCTTCTTATGCTAATGGTATATATGATTACTATGATGTGGAACAAATAGAAGAATTTGTTGCTTTTATGGGTGCTTATGAAATTGAATCTTTGCTTAAAGAGTGTGAAAATTTTGATGATTCAGTTTATAGACCTGAAAATTTAGCTATCCTTAAATATTGCTATGAGAATTATGAATACAATGCCGATATTGATGCGTTTATTGAGGAAGTCTCCTCTGTCCAAGAAGAGACTAATATTTTGCAGGAGTCTATGGAAGAAGAAATTAATGACATTGTGAGCTCATTGGATGAAAAAGATGAGGAGGAGAGCGAAGAACAAAAGGGGGAAGAGCGGATTGATCACCCATGCCCACCTTCTAATGAGAGTAACTCTTCAACTCATACATTGTTTAATTTCCCTTCGTGCTTACCGAAGGATGATTGCTATGATCACTGTTATGATCCCGCTGATTCTCTTGAAATATCCCTTTTTGATGATGTTTGCTATGCTTGTGGCCAAGATGCCAATATGAATTATGCTTATGGAGATGAACTTGCTATAGTTCCTTATGTTAAACATGAAATTGTTTCTATTGCACCCACGCATGATAGTCCTATTATCTTTTTGAATTCTCCCAACTACACTATATCGGAGAAGTTTACCCTTATTAAGGATTATATTGATGGGTTGCGTTTTACTATTACACATGATGATTTTGATAGATATAATATGCATATGCTTGCTGCTCCTACTTGCAATTATTATGAGAGAGGAACTACATCTCCACGTCTTTATGTTTCCAACACGAAAAATTGCAAGAAACGGTTTATACTATGCATTGGCCTTTACTTTGTGTGCATGAATTGTTCTTTTATGACATGCTGGTGCATAGGAAGAGAGTTAGACTTCGTCATTACATGATATATGTTACCTTGTGCTCACTACTAAATTACAAATAATTGTTATTAAAATTGGCTTTGATATACCTTGGGATCCGGGTGGATCCATTACTTGAGCACTATATGCCTAGCTTAATGGCTTTAAAGAAAGCGCTGCCAGGGAAACAACTCAGAAGTTTTAGAGAGTTATTTATTTATGTTGTGTGCTTTAATAAAGTTTAAAAACAAAAAAATAAAGAGGGGAACCCAAAACTTTTTCAAAAAGGAAAGTGAAAGTGAGAGAGACAAGCATGCTTGAAGTGGGGGAGCTCCTTGAACTTTGTTCATGCTCATGGAAACTTTGTGAACCTTGATTACAGAAACTTTTCAACAAAAATAATTATCCCCTTGTACAATTCCATTGTACTATAAAAATAATGTGCCAAGGTTTGCCTTTAGGATGTTTTAGATGCTTGTTGGTTTGTACGGTGCAGGACAGATACTTTGGCTGTAGCGCGCGATTTTACATTTTTTTCTGGAATGTCAAATGGTTCTGAAACATTTTGAACTGTATTCCTATACAAATTTTTTATTTTTCCTAATTTTTATAGAATTTTTGGAGTACCAGAGGTATGGTGAATGTTCATATTATTACAGACTGTTCTGTTTTAGACAGATTCTGTTTTTGATGCATAGTTTGCTTGTTTTGATGAAACTATCAATTTATATTAGTGGATTAAGCCATGGGAAAGTTATATTACAGTATATACAATGCAAAAACAAAATATGAATTGGTTTGCAACAGTAGTTAGAGTAGTGATTTGCTTTATTATACTAACGGATCTTACCGAGCTTTCTGTTGAGTTTTGTGTGGATGAAGTGTTCGAAGATCAAAGAGGTCTCGATGTGAGAAAAAGGAAGAGAGGCAAGAGCTCAAGCTTGGGGATGCCCGAGGCACCCCAAGTAAATATTCAAGGATACTTAAGCGTCTAAGATTGGGGATGCCCCGGAAGGCATCCCATCTTTCTTCAACAAGTATCGGTATGTTTTCGGATTTGTTTCGTTCATGCGATATGTGCAAATCTTGGAGCGTCTTTTGCATTTAGTTTGCACTTGTATTTGATGCACCATTCTGGTATGATATAGTCCATGGTTTATTTATAGAATGCTCATTGCACTTCACTTATACCTTTTGAGTACAGCTTTATAGAATGCTTCATGTGCTTCACTTATATCTTTTAAAGTTTGGATTGCCTGTTTCTCTTCACGTAGAAAACCGCCATTTGTAGAATGCTCTTTTGCTTCACTTATATTTGTTAGAGCGTGGGCATATATTTTGTAGAAAGAATTAAGCTCTCTTGCTTCACTTATATCTATTTAGAGAGATGACAAGAATTGGTCATTCACATGGTTAGTCATAAAATCCTACATAAAACTTGTTGATCACTGAATATGATATGTTTGATTCCTTGCAATAGTTTTGCGATATAAAGATGGTGATATTAGAGTCATGCTAGTGGGTAGTTGTGGATTGTAGAAATACTTGTGTTGAAGTTTGTGATTCCCGTAGCATGCACGTATGGTGAACCGTTATGTGATGAAGTCGGAGCATGATTTATTTACTGATTGTCTTCCCTATGAGTGGCGGTCGGGGACGAGCGATGGTCTTTTCCTACCAATCTATCCCCCCAGGAGCATGCGCATAGTACTTCGTTTCAATGACTAATAGATTTTTGCAATAAGTATGTGAGTTCTTTATGACTAATGTTGAGTCCATGGATTATACGCACTCTCACCCTTCCATCATTGCTAGCCTCTTCGGTACTGTGCATTGCCCTTTCTCACCTCAAGAGTTGGTGCAAACTTCGCCGGTGCATCCAAACCCTGTGATACGATACGCTCTATCACACATAAGCCTCCTTATATCTTCCTCAAAACAGCCACCATACCTACCTATCGTGGCATTTCCATAGCCATTCTGAGATATATTGCCATGCAACTTCCATCATCATCATATACATGACTTGAGCATTCATTGTCATATTGCTTTGCATGATCGTAAGATAGCTAGCATGATGTTTTCATGGTTTGTCCGTTTTTTGATGTCATTGCTACGCTAGATCATTGCACATCCCGGTACACCGTCGGAGGCATTCATATAGAGTCATATTTTGTTCTAGTATCGAGTTGTAATATTGAGTTGTAAGTAAATAAAAGTGTGATGATCATCATTATTAGAGCATTGTCCCATGTGAGGAAAGGATGATGGAAGCTATGATTCCCTCACAAGTTGGGATGAGTCTCCGGAATTTACAAAAAAATAAAAGAGGCCAAAGAAGCCCACAAAAAAAGAGGCCAAAGAAGCCCACCAAAAAAGCGAAAAAGTGAAAAAATAATAAAAAAATGAGAGAGAAGAGAGAAGGGACAATGTTACTATCCTTTTACCACACTTGTGCTTCAGAATAGCACCATGTTCTTCATATAGAGAGTCTCTTGAGTTATCACTTTCATATACTAGTGGGAATTTTCATTATAGAACTTGGCTTGTATATTCCGATGACGGGCTTCCTCAAATGCATGAGGTCATCATGAGAAAGCAAGTTGGATGCACACCCACTTAGTTTCTAGTTTGAGCTTTCATACACTTATAGCTCTTAGTGCATCCGTTGCATGGCAATCCCTACTCCTCACATTGACATCAATTGATGGGCATCTCCATAGCCCTTTGATTAGCCGCATCAATGTGAGACTTTCTCCCCTTTTGTCTTCTCCACACAACCTCCACCATCATATTCTATTCCACCTATAGTGCTATATCCATGGCTCACGCTCATGTATTGCATGAAAGTTGAAAAGGTTTGAGAACATCAAAAGTATGAAACAATTGCTTGGATTGTCATCGGGGTTGTGCATGATTTGAATATTTTGTGTGGTGAAGATGGAGCATAGCCAGACTATATGATTTTGTAGGGATAACTTTCTTTGGCCATGTTATTTTGAAAATACATGATTGCTTTATTAGTATGCTTGAAGTATTATTATCTTAATGTCAAATGATAGACTATTGCTTTGAATCACTCGTGTCTTACTATTCATGCCATGATTAGATTACATGATCAAGATTATGCTAGGTAGCATTCCACATCAAAAATTATCTTTTTTATCATTTACCTACTTGAGGACGAGCAGGAATTAAGCTTGGGGATGCTGATACATCTCCTTCGTATCTATAATTTTTGATTGTTCCATGCCAATATTCTACAACTTTCATATACTTTTGGAAACTTTTTATACTATTTTTGGGACTAACATATTGATCCAGTGCCCAGTGCCAGTTCCTGTTTGTTGCATGTTTTTTGTTTCGCAGTAAATCCATATCAAACGGAGTCCAAACGGGATAAAAACTGACGGAGATTTTCTTTGGAATATATGTGATTTTTGGGAAGAAAAATCAACGCAAGACGATGCCCGAGGGGGCCACGAGGTAGGGGGCGCGCCCTGGGCCCTCGTGGCCACCCCGTAAGGCGGTTGATGCCCTTCTTTCGATGCAAGAAAGCTAATACATGGATAGAGACCGTGTTAAAATTTCAGCCCAAATCGGAGTTATGGATCTCCGAGAATATAAGAAATGGTGAAAGGGCAGAATCCCAGAACGCAAAAGCAGAGAGAGACAGAGAGACAGATCCAATCTCAGAGGGGCTCTCGCCCCTCCCATGCCATGGAGGCCATGGACCAAAGGGGAAACCCTTCTCCCATCTAGGGAGAAGGTCAAGGAAGAAGAAGAAGAAGGGGGCTCTCTCCCCCTCGCTTCTGGTGGCGCCGGAACGCCGCCGGGGGCCATCATCATCACCGCAATCTACACCAACACCTCCACCATTTTCACCAACATCTCCATCACCTTCCCCCCTCTATCTACAGCAGTCCACTCTCCCGCAACCCGTTGTACCCTCTACTTGAACATGGTGCTTTATGCTTCATATTACTATCCAATGATATTGTGGGAGTCCTGGATTAGGGGGTCTCCGGACAGCCGGACTATCTCCATTGGCCGGACTGTTAGACTATGAAGATACAAGATTGAAGACTTCGTCTCATGTTCGGATGGGACTCTACTTGGCGTGGAAGGCAAGCGAGGCAATACGTATATGGATATCTCCTCCTTTGTAACCGACCTTGTGTAACCCTAACCCTCTCCGGTGTCTATATAAACCGAAGGGTTTTAGTCCGTAGGACAACAATCACAACATACAATCATACCATAGGCTAGCTTCTAGGGTTTAGCCTCTCTGATCTCGTGGTAGATGTACTCTTGTACTACACATATCTTCAATATTAATCAAGCAGGACGTAGGTTTTTACCTCCATCAAGAGGGCCCGAACCTGGGTAAAACATTGTGTCCCCTGCCTCTTGTTACCATCCGGCCTAGACGCACAGTTCGGGACTCCCTACCCGAGATCCGCCGGTTTTGACACCGACATTGGTGCTTTCAATGAGAGTTCCTCTGTGTCGTCGCCGTTAGGCTTGATGGCTCCTACTATCATCGATAGCGATGTGGTCCAGGGTGAGACTTTTCTCCCCGGACAGATCTTCGTATTCGGCGGCTTTGCACTGCGGGCTAATTCTCTTGGCCATCTGGAGCAGATTGAAAGCTACACCCCTGGCCATTAGGTCATATTTGGAAGTTTGAATTACACGGCCAACATCCATGGGGACTTGATCTCCGACAGATTCGAGCCACAGCCGGGCGTGCCGCACTGTCGCGATGGGTATGACCTAGCTCTGCCACCGGACGGTACCCCAGAGGCCGCGCCCGTACCAGCTCCGACCCTTAGCTCAGAGCCAACTGTGCCAATCGAGGACGGGTGGCTAGACACCGCCTCAGGGGCTGCTGTCTCGACGGTGATCGAGCCAAACACCAGCATAATCCTCTACGCAGCCCGTGACTCCAAGGTGCCAGACTCTTTTCCGGACTCTGAACCATCCGTGCCCCTGCCGATCGAATCCGATTGGGCGCGGATCATGGAATTCACCGCCGCGAGTATCTTTTAGCACTCGCCCTTCAGCGACATTCTGAATTCACTAACATCTCTCTCTTTGTCAGGAGAGCCCTAGCCGTATTATGGCCAACAGGATTGGGATGCGGACGACGAAGAAATTCGATGCCCACCCACCACCCACTTAATAGCCACTGTCGATGACTCAACCGACATGCTCGACTTCGACTCCGCAGACATGGACGGTATGGACAACGATGCGGGAGGCGAAGAGGAACCACCGCCCACAGGGCGCTGGACGTCCACTTCATCATATGACGTATACATGGTGGACACACCAAAAGACGACGACGAGGAATGGAAGGACGCACCGAAGGCTTGTTCCCTCGAGAAGCAGTCAAAGCAGCGGCGCAAGCGCCGCCCCAAATCCCGCCTCGCCAGAAATAACGATCACACAGACCCAGCGTTGGAGCAGGGCGAACCACTGATGGACCACGGCAATACGGAGAATCAAACCGAACAAACCAATTTTGTCAAAGGTAATAGTCCGGACGACACAACGCCGGATAGGCACCTGGAGCAGCAGAATGCCCGTCAAAGGCTTGTTGCCACCGCGAGGAGTCTGAAAAAGCAGAAGCAAAGGCTCAAGGCTGCGCAGGACACACTCCAAATCAAATGGAGTAAAGTACTCAACACAGCAGCGAAGAACGGCGGCAATCGCCCCACCAAGAGCTACCTAAAGCGGAAGTTGCTACCTGAATTCGATGAGGAGGCCTCAGACCCCTCACAACCAAAAATCAAAACAGCCACCTGGCCGGATAGACGACCTCACGGCCAACATAGAGCGGCAAACAATGCCACTCACCAGACAATACGCGATTCACGCGAGGGTTTGCACCAAAAGGACAGCGCAACCAGATCCATCTATGGACCACGCAAGCGCGCCCCAGCATACGATATAACACAACAAACATCCGAACAACGCGGTACACCCAGATACAGGGGTGCCGCACACCCCCTATGTTTCACCGATGAGGTGGTGGATCATGAATTTCCAGAGGGATTCAAACCTGTAAACATAGAGGCATACGACGGAACAACAGACCCTGGGGTCTGGATCGAGGACTATATCATCCCCACCCATATGGCTCGAGGAGATGATCTCCACGCCATCAAGTACTTACCACTCAAAATCAAAGGGCCAGCTCGTCACTGGCTTAAAGGCCTTCCCGAAAACTCCATTGGAAGCTGGGCAGAGATCGAAGACGCTTTTCGGGCAAACTTACAAGGGACTTATGTCCGACCTCCGGACGCGGATGATTTGAGTCATATAACTCAACAGCCCGGAGAGTTAGCCCGAAAGCTTTGGAACAGGTTTCTTACTAAAAAGAACCAAATTGTTGACTGTCCGGACGCCGAAGCCTTGGCAGCTTTTAAGCACAACGTCCGTGACGAATGGCTTGCCCGACACCTCGGCCAAGAAAAACCGAGAACAATGGCAGCATTAACAAGCCTCATGACCCGCTTTTGCACGGGTGAGGACAGCTGGCTAGCCCGATGCAGCACCAGCCACCCTAGTACATCTGAAGTTAGAGATGACAACTGGAAATCACGGCGCAACAGCAATAACAAACGTCGGAATAAAGGAGACATCACGAAGAGCACGCCAGTAAATGCCGGATTCAAAAGCTCTCGGCCAGGTCAGCAAAAGCCGCCCTCTGAAGGCGCCAGAGACGAACTGTCCAGCCTAAACAAAATTCTAGACCAAATATGTCAGGTCCATAGCACCCCTGGCAAACTAGCCAATCATACCCACAGAGAATGTTGGGTCTTCAAGCAGTCCGGCAAGCTCAACGCCATACACAAGGGGGAGGATACACCAAGGGAAGATGAGGATGAGCCTCTCAAGGAAGACACTGGGGAACAAAAGAAATTTCCACCAGAAGTCAAAACAGTGAACATGTTACACGTGATCAATGGAAGAAACAAAACGGCACCCCCAGAAAAATACGCCCGAAGGCCTATCACCGCGGAGTCCTGCCACTGGTCGTCTCAACCGATCACTTTTGACCATCGTGATTACTCAGCAAGTATCCAGCGTGCAGGATGGGCTGCCCTGGTATTAGACCCAATAATTGACGCATACCACTTCACACGAGTCCTGATGGACGGTGGCAGTAGTCTAAACCTGATATACCAGGATACAATCCGCAAAATGGGGATAGACCCAACAAAAATTTGCCATAGCAATATTACCTTTAAAGGAGTAACGCCAGGCCCAGGGGCTCATTGCACGGGCTCCCTGCTACTAAAAGTTATATTTGGCTTCCCCGGTAACTTCCGTAGCGAACATTTAACCTTCCACATTGCTCCATTCCAAAGTGGCTATCAAGCACTACTCGGACACGAAGCTTTCGCTCGGTTTAATGCAATACCACACTACGCTTCCCTCACACTCAAGATGCCCGGTCCACGTGGCATCATTACAGTGAACGGAAGTATTAAGCGATCTTTGCATGCCGAAGAGCGTGCGGCTGCCCTGGCAGCCGCACACTAAAAATGGCCTCACCAACTAAAGCATTTAGCAGGTCGTCACGATCTCGGACACGGTTAGACGAGTCCGACACAGCTATATGCAATCTATACCGGATCAATGATCACACCCCTATTACAAATACAAGGGGCTCAACATGCGCAGACAAGTGGCAATTCTTACTCACCTTGAACTATACATGGTTTCTTTAAAAACTATCTTTTTGCACGACAGCTTTTTCACCTAAGCTCCTCTCTTTTATAGATAATCATCGTGCTACACACGTCTAGGATACGGCACAACGGAGACACAGGCGCAGATGTGCAGCAGGGACCCGCTCCAAGGATTCTTTTTAGATTAAGACCCTGCGTAAACCTTTTTTTACTGTCTCTTGTTGATACATATCCACCGAATTCTCAGCACAGTTGAGAAGGATGCTGATGTCTTGGCATGTGGCCACGTCAGAATAATGCACGTACCTGGACACAAGGGGCTTCTTACAAGCGGCACTATTTCGGCCCAGTTTATACCATAAAGACCGAATACCTTAGGGAGTGTTCGGCGTCGCGAGTTTGGCCTTATATGCATCAGCTCCGAATCATTGTCTTTGGTCAAATGTTGGGTTTGCCCGGCTCCTGTGTTTTGGTGCCTTACGTTCCCCTTTACCGGCTAAGGTAGCACCAGGAGAACTACTGCGACTGTGCCCTGGTTCATCAGGACAAGCACCTCAGTAGAGAAAGCCGAAAACTGACTGTCATGATATAGCATGAGATTGGTCAACCACTCGATGACCTATCGGAATGTTAGAATTCCTCCGCCTTAATGAAGGGCCGTTTTTCGGCCAGGCATATACGCACCCCGCGATCGGGAGAGTGCGGAGCCACCAGGGGCTATCTAGTAGCCCCACTGTCAAACTCCTATGGCTAAGTGAAAGTGTTAAAGCATTATAGTCCGGTTGCCTCACTCGCTGCGCTATCACCTCCTTATTAGGACCAAGACGTTGGGTTAAGTGTGAACACGCGTTTTTTGCGAGAACCTCCGCATTATATGCGTCGGGGTTGAAGCCGACGGCTGCAATCTTTCAGGTTATACACATGTATACATAAACGGCCGCACAGGAGGCATCATACTACTTTCAGGCAAAAGTATAAACATAGACTTATAAAAACTTCATAAAAGCATTGTGTTTACAATGAGAATACATATCACTCAAACATAACATTCTTCGAGCACTGGGCCTCTATCAAACGAGCACCCTCGAGAACCTCCTCGAAATAATGCTCGGCTGCCACTCGGCCTATGGCCGAACCCTGCGCCGCGACTACGGAAGCGTCCATCTCCGCCCAGTATGCTTTAACACGGGCAAGGGCCATCCGCGAGCCTTCTATGCACGCCGACCTCTTCATCGCATTAATGCGTGGCACCGCACCAAGGAACTGCTGCACTAAGCTGAAATAGCTATCCAGCTTTTGCTTCTCCGGCCACAGCTGATCCACAACAGCCCTCATGGCGAGTCCGGACAACCTATTCAGTTCGGCCCATTCGGCTAACTGGTCAGTCAATGAAAGCGGACGCTCTGGAACGTTGAACTGCGACCAGAACAGCTTGTCCACTTCACGATCTGTCTGACCTTGGAAGTACTTGGCAGCACCGGCAGCACTCGCCGCCAAATCCATATACGCATCTGCTGAACTCCACAGCCGATCCAAAGGGGCATACCGTGGATCTCTGAACTTCCTCCATAACATGAAGGGTTTCCCAGCCGCAATATCTCCGGCTTCCCGCAGCTCCTCCTTCTTCGCTCTCATAGCAGAACGGGTGTCCTTCTCCGCCGCCATGGCCTTCTCAAGGTCCGCTGCCTTTGCTCAGTTTTCCTTTTCAAGGACCCGGCAACGGTCGGCAGCGTCTTTTAATTCCACGGCCATCTTGGCCATCTTCTCTTGGCTCTCGCAATGTGCGGCCTTCTCGGCCTTCAACTCTTCGGCCGCCTTCAAAGCAGCGGCATTACTAATCCTCGCTTGTTCCTTGGCTCGGGCAAGTTCTGCCCGCAAGGCTTCCACGGAGGCAGCTCCATCTGCAGTCACAACGTATTAAAGATACTAGCATTATGCTGCTCTTACTATGTGGCGTTCACCAGATAATAACACTTACCCTGTGCCTCGTCAAGCCTCTTGTTAACAAGCTCGAGGTCGGCGTCTGCCGCATTCAGTTGCCGTTTTAATTTGGCACACTCACTAGTCCGGCTAGCCACCGGAGCCTCCACCACCTGCACATAAGGGCAGTCTGGTTATTGCCTGAGAATATGATCCTCTTTTCGCCGCCATTCTCGACGGCAACCAGAGTCTCAGGGGCTACTATCTACACAGGGCACACCTAACACATGCAGTACTATCACATATTATCTTACGTACCTCAAAGCCTGTCAGTAGACTCATAAAGGCTTCATGTAACCCGCTTTCGGCGGACGAGATTCTCTCCATCACCGTACCCATCAGCACACGATGTTCTTCTGAGATGGCCGCTCACCCCACCAACTCCCTCAGAACGTCCGACCGCACACCAGAAGGTGCCGGACTCTTTTGTCTGCTCTCCTCGGGAGCCAGACGCTGGGGACTTCAGGGGTCTATGGGATTATCTTCTGGCCTCACCGGATTCGGAGAGGCCCTCCGTGATGACACTTCGGGGTCGCCCGCTTCTGGAGCGGAGGAGTCCAGGGGAGGGGTTTCGCTCTCCATCATCTCTGGAAGAAGATCCGCCGAAGATGAGCTCATCTGAGAGGGGCTAAGGCCCGAACTGCAAGATATATGAGGTGGTTATTTTCTCAGAAGAAAGATAGCATACCTTAAAGTATTTTGGGATCACTTACGACTCGTTGGAGGGCAGATCCCCCCGCGGACTATGTGCGGCAGGAGCACCCCCCAAGGCGGGACCTTCTGTGGGAGATTTCTTCTCCCGTTTGGAGGCTTCGGCTTTCGGATCCTCGGAGGCAGTCCTTTCCCTCCCCCGGTTGTCCTCCTTCATGGAGACGCTCATTCCCTCGGTTGGAACGAGCAGCGACGGGGGCCCGCGTCCGCCCGTATTACCCCCCCGGTATCTTCCTTCGAGGGCTCCGGGCAAGGTGCGACCTCGAGCATCTTTTCCAATACCAAATTTTCCAAACCCTCAGGGAGGGGGGCCAAACACCGAATCATCTTCGCCTTCGTTATCCAGTCCTGGTCAAAAAGCGAACTCTCAGAAACAACTTCGAATAAAAGATAGTGTGTTTGGCCAGAGGATTTCTTACTTGTTCGGCGGCGTGGTTACTGCTCAGGCCCACGTCCTCGGTAATATCCGGACACTCCACTTGAGATCCGAAGAATGACTTGTACATCTCCTCATGCGTCAGGCCGAGGAAACTTTGAATGGCACGCGGTCCCTCTGGGTTGAACTCCCACAAGCGAAGGGGCCGCGTCTGCAAGGCTAGACTTGACGAACCAGCATAACTTGTATTACCACAACCAAATTAGAATCTCCCTCAAAGAGATCTCGAATGCGGCTTTGCAGTATAGGCACGCCCTTGGCTGGACCCCAGCTCAGGCCTCTGCTTACCCATGACATCAGTTGTGGTGGGGGCCCGAGCGGAAAGCAGGGGTAGCCGCCCACTTGGCACTTCGGGGAGCCATGATGTAAAACCACTCCCGTTGCCATAATTCGGACACCTCTGGAAAGGAACCTTCCGGCCATGGAGCTCCTGCCATCTTGCCTATTGATGCACCTCCGCACGCTGCCTGTTGCCCCTCGATCATCTTTGGCTTTACTTCAAAGGTCTTGAGCCACAGGCCGAAGTGAGGGGTAACGCGGAGGAAGGCCTCACACACGAAAATAAACATCGAGATGTGGAGAAAGGAGTCCGTTGCTAGATCATGAAAATCTAGCCCGTAATAGAACATCAAACCCCTGATGAAAGGATCCAGAGTGAGGCCTAGACCTCGGAGGAAGTGGGAGACGAACACAACGTTCTCGTTGGGTTCGGGAGTAGGGACGACCAGCCCTCGAGCAGGCAGCCAATGCGAAACCTCGGCGGTCAGGTATCTGGCCTCCCTCAACTTCTTAATGTCCTCTTCCGTAACGGAGGAGGGCATCCATCGGCCTTGGAGGCTGGATCCGTACATGATTGAAGATCCAGAGCACCTAACCTGGGCTTTGGGTGTTAGAACTCGAGGCGGAGGAAGGGTTCGATTGAGCACAAGAGAGAAAAAGCAAAAACCTCGTCCCTTTATAAAGAGGGTGAATATCAAGCGTCCTCTCCGTTGCCGTTTAGGACTTGCCTATAATCTAGGAGTCCTAGACACGGTTGGGTTACCCACGACCGCATTAATGAGAATCCCGTAATTGGGGGAACACGATCTCCACTTCGGCAAGACGTGTCATGAAACCGCCTCGCGTTATGTGTGGAGCTGGTTAAAAGAAACGGTTCGAATAATCACCGGGCCGTGATGTAACATCATGCTGCCAAAACAAGCCAGCAAATTAGATCTGCAAAAACGTTATTCTCTCTGTGGTGGAATGTGGAATTTATTTTGCAGTGTCGGACACTATCCTCGTATTCAACTTGTTCTGTCATGTATACGGAGAAGGAACCCGCCTTGCAATGCCGAAGACAATACTGCGCGCCGGACTCGTCATCATTGAAGCCTGGTTCAGGGGCTACTATGGGAGTCCTGGATTAGGGGGTCTCCGGACAGCCGGACTATCTCCATTGGCCAGACTGTTAGACTATGAAGATACAAGATTGAAGACTTCGTCTCGTGTCCGGATGGGACTCTACTTGGCGTGGAAGGCAAGCTAGGCAATACGTATATGGATATCTCCTCCTTTATAACCGACCTTGTGTAACCCTAACCCTCTCCGGTGTCTATATAAACCGAAGGGTTTTAGTCCGTAGGACAACAATCACAACATACAATCATACCATAGGCTAGCTTCTAGGGTTTAGCCTCTCTAATCTCGTGGTAGATCTACTCTTGTACTACACATATCTTCAATATTAATCAAGCAGGACGTAGGGTTTTACCTCCATCAAGTGGGCCCGAACCTGGGTAAAACATTGTGTCCCTTGCCTCCTGTTACCATCTGGCCTAGACGCACAGTTCGGGACCCCCTACCCGAGATCCGCCGGTTTTGACACCGACAGATGTGTTGCCATCCTACGATGTCTGAGTAGATTTTCATTGTCCTATCGGTGGTTGATGAATTACTATGATTGATTTAATTTTCTTGTGGTTATGTTGCTATCCTTTGGTGCCCATCATATGAGCGCGTGCGTGGATTACACCATAGGGTTAGTTGTATGTTGATAGGACTATGTATTGGAGGGCAAGAGTGACAGAAGCTTCAACCTAGCATAGAAATTGATGCATACGGGATTGAAGGGGGACCAATATATCTTAATGCTATGGTTGGGTTTTACCTTAATGAACGTTAGTAGTTGCGGATGCTTGCTAATAGTTCCAATCATAAGTGCATAGAATTCCAAGTCAGGGATGGCATGCTAGCAGTGGCCTCTCCCACATAAAACTTGCTATCGGTCTAGTAACGTAGTAAATTTCTTAGGGACAATTTTGCAACTCCTACCACCACTTTTCCGCACTCGCTATACTAACTTTGTTGCTTCTTTATCTAAACAACTGCTAGCTTTTATTTACTTGCTCTTTATTATCTTGCAAACCTGTCCAAAAACACCTACAAAGTACTTCTAGTTTCATACTTGCTCTAGGTAAAGTGAACATTGAGCGTGCGTAGAGTTGTATCGGCGGTCGATAGACCTTGAGGAAATATTTGTTCTACCTTTAGCTCCTCGTTGGGTTCGACACTCTTACTTATCGAAAGGGGCTACAGTTGATCCCCTATACTTGTGGGTTATCAGGCACCCTCAGGGTAGTAGTAGTCATCAGTGGTGTCGTCTGGCTCCTGAGATCCGTCATGTGGTCGTAACAATCGGGTATAGGGGAAAAAGAGGTAGCAAAGTTACCATGAGTACTCATCCAAAGTACTCGCAAGACTTACATCAGATCTAAACTAAGTATGCATCTGTATCAAAGGACATGGGCTATATCTGTGGACTAAACTGCAGAATGCCAGAAGAGAAGGGGAAAACCTAGCCTATCGAAGACTAGCATCTTCAAGCATTTTGTAGCATATAGAAGAGTATAGATCAACTTAATGTAAAGTAGTAGTAGTGTTATCAACCTCAGCCAGAGATCCTTTCTTGACTCCCTGCAAGAAAGCAATCCCAGAGCCATACTATCCAGTTATCACCTCAAGTATCCAGTTCTAGTTGTATCAATCGGGATACAACTCCAAGCGTCCGTTACCGCAGGACAGGCTATCGATATATGCTTTCTTCCCTGCGTGGGTGCACCAACTTACCCACCACGCTCGATTAACTCCGGCCGGACACACTTTCCTGGGTCATGCCCGGCCTCGGCCAAACAATACACCACAACCCGACCTAGGCTTAATAGAGAGGTCAGCACGCCGGACTAAACCTATGCCCCCAGGGGTCATGGCACTACAAAAAAAAGACACACCCATGACATTTTGGGCCGAACAATTTTTTTTCTGTCATACATATGACACTTCTATGACGATAATTGTGACAAAACCTAGTATCATCATAGATGTGGTGGGCTCCTACTTCTATGACAAAAAATCATGACAGAAAATGGGATTTTTGTCCTGGGCGGGCCGGAGACGCAGCTGCATGACATTCTTTGGGCCATCCATGACGGAAAAAACCATGGTAGAAGCGAGGGGGAGGAAAATTTCGGGGAGTTCCCGGTTACGGTGGGAGGTCGGGGGCCGAGCGATGCGCGTTTCTCTCGTACACGTACGCGCATGTGTGCAATGCGTTGGCTCTAACTGAACCCGAGCGAGGCGTTGGGCTCTAACTGAACCCGAGCGATTGCACTGCAGGCTACGCGTTACTGAACCCGAGCGATCGATCGATGGCTGTTAACTGAACCCGATCGAGCGATTCCTTCGCTACTGCTGGTAACTGAAGCCGATCGATGCTGCCTCTGGATGAACAGTGAGCATTGC
>NC_041390.1:539590897-539606141 GCF_002162155.2 Triticum dicoccoides
TTCCCAGTGGGGGTGGATGAATAGGACCCCGTGGTGTTTCCTCTGGATGAACAGGACCTCGATCGATTGAGCCGGTTGGGGCTGGATGAATAGGACCCCGTGGAGGGCTGGATGAACAGGACAACCCCATGGAGGGCAGGATGAACAGTAGACGGTGGAGGGCAGGATGAACAGTAGCCCGTGGAGGAGTGGTTGAACAGGAGCCCATGGAGAGGGCTGGTTGAACAGTAGCCGGTGGAGTAGCGCGCGGTGGAGGCTGGATGAACAGGAGCCCGTGGATGAACAGTCGCAGGTGGAGGCTGGAGGAGGTCGATGGTGGATGAATAGTAGCTCATGGAGGCTGGAGGGGGTCGACGGTGGAGATGAACAGTATCCCGTGGAGTCCCGTTTTGCGGTACGCCACACCCCTCCCGATGAACAGGACCCTCGTTTCAACCGTAGCGCTCCAACACAAGTCTGTTTCGTCCGTTTTGCGGTACGCCACACCCCTCCCGATCAACAGGACCCCCGTTTCGACCGTAGGAGGTCCGTTTCCTCCATTTTGCGGTACGCCAGACCCCTCCCGATGAACAGGATCCTGTTTCGAACATGGCCGGTCGAACACAAGGCCGTTTCCTCCGTTCTGCGGTACACCAGGCCTCATTTCCATCGCCTGTTCCGTCCAAGCCCTCCCGATGAACACGACGCATTCCGTTGCCTCCCCATGAACACGACGCATTCCGTTGCCTCCCCATGAACACGACGCATTCCGTTGCCTCCCCATGAACACATCGACGATGCTGTTTCTCCGTTCCGACCCAGCCATGTCAACGAGCCCTCGCCGTACGTATGCGCGAGTAGGCGTTCGAGACCCCGGCCGCATGTACACATACGTGGCCGTATTTTCTTTCTTGCACCCTGGCCGCCTCTACTACGACACGTGCGCACCTCTATATCCACTAGTATATATGTACGTACACGTTCGCGGCCAGAATGACAACGCTACGTATGCTTCGACCAGGTGGGTCCTGACTGTCAGGCACTTCCTTGCGTGCGAAGATGTAGCTGGTGGGTCCCAGCAGTCAGGGGGGCGAAATACGGTGGCCCGTCTGGTGGGTCCCCGATGTTAGGTGGAGGAATAATTATTTTGCACGTAATAAGGAGGCACTTCCTTCCTGCGGCTGTGGACCCAGCTGTCAGCCTCTCCACATACAGTCCACGTCTGATGGAAGCCATTCCTTGACCACGTTGACCACGCCGCGCCGAGAGCACCAGGGCGGTGGACGACGGCGAGGCCTAGGAAGGGGACGACGCGGAGCCAGGGAAGACGCGGCAGTGGATGCCCACGTGTAGAGGAGTACGAGGGCACTGGTTCGCTGCGGTGTGAGGCTGCCGTTGCCGCAGAGTAACAGGGGGTGTGGGTGAGTAGAGGGATGGCCTGGCCAGCGGTGGGAGTAGTATGGTGCGGTGAGGCCTCTGCCGCATCGCAGCCGTCCATGGGAGGCAGGAGCATGAGGCGCGATCGGCGCTGGTTTGGGCGGCTGGAGCAAGAAGACCAGAGGTTGAAGAAGCACTACGGTCGTTGGATGGACATCGTACGATCACTGGAGCTAGAATTGTGCATATTGACTAAGTTGACAAAGCCCTCCGTCCCCGTCAACTTATTAGGCCCACAAGTCAGCCTGCCACTATACTGGGTCCCAGCTAACAGGGGGAGCATTCATTTTTTGTGTGCGTAATAAGGAGGCACTTCCTTGCGTGTGAAGATATAGTTGGTGGGTCCGAGCTGTCAGCGGCGGTAACGTTTTTTTCGCGAAATACAGAGGCCCTTTTGGTGGGTCCCTGATGTCAGGTGGAGGAATCATTATTTTGCGCGTAATAAGGAGGCATTTCCTTGCGTGTGGCCGTGGACCCAGCTGTCGGCCTCTCCACATATAGTCCACTTCAGATGCATGTCGGTCATTGACCACATTGACCAGGCCGTGCCGAGAGCACCAGGGCGGTGGACAACAGCGAGGCCTAGGAAGGGAATGACACGGAGGCAGGTTAGACTCGGCAGTTGTTTCCCAAGCGGAGGGGAGTGCGACTGTACGAGGGTTTACTGGTTCGTCTGCCATAGCCGGAGAATAACAACAGGTGTGGGTGAGTAGAGGGATGGCTAGGCTAGCGATGGGAGTACGGTGGGGCGGTGAGGCCTGCGTGTCAGCATAGCCGGCCGCGGGGAGGAGGGAGCAGGCAGTCCCGCCGGCGCTTGTTTGAGCGGCTGGAGCAGGAAGAGCAGAGATTGAAAAAGCACGACGGCCGTTGGATGGACATCCAACAGTCACTGCTTGTGCGTCAACCTTTTTTTAGGAAAGCCTCAAATCTGTGGAAAACAGCAAACAACCCATCTGCCATTATTTCTAATAATTTTAGCCCATTTGCTAATTCTTAAGGTTTTTTTGGAGCCCATATTCTTTTTGTTAGCATTACAGCCCAAATTCTGGTCACGGTTAAAAAATTATACGAAATTTTGCATATTTCGGTGCGGTCCGAACTGTTTTTAATCCTGAAATTTCAACTCACATTCAAACTGATTTTAAAAATAAATGTATATCAATATAAAATCCAACAAATTCGCCACGCATAAAAATTAATGCAATTTAAAATCTTGAAATGAAAAAAAAGATATTTGAAACTAATTGCCGGTTTGATGTGTTTTAAAAATGTACAGCCCATTTCTCATTACCGATGGGCCATTTTCTCGGCCAGCCGAATGAAAGCTCTCCTCGTCTTGAAAGATTTGCAGCCCAACAGGCCTGACAAAGCGACTTACTTGGAAATCACAAAAAAAAACTGGGCTGTGGCCGTGGACCCAACTGTCAGCCTCTCCACGTACAGTACTCTTCCGATGGAAGTCATTCCTTGACCATGTTGACCACGCCGCGCGAAGAGCACCATGACGGTGGACGACGGCAAGGCCTAGGAAGGGGACGACGCGGAGCCGGGGAAGACGCGGCAGTGGAAGCCCGCGCGGAGAGGAGTACGAGGGTTCACTGGTTCGGCTGCGGTGTGAGGCTGCCATCACTGCAGGGCCTGGCCAGCGGTGGGAATAGTAGGGGGCGGTGAGGCCTCCGCGGCAGCACAGCCGGCCACGGGAGGTAGGAGCATGCGGCACGACCGGCGCTGCTTTGGGCGGCTACAATAACACGGAAACCAAGAAATTATCAATGATGATCAGAAGTATTACTGCGTCAAGAATTCATAAGATGGTGTGCAATTCCCATGATATTCCTGATATAAAGATGGTAATACTTCAAGGTAGAACAGACCAGAAGCTGAATTGTAACTTGATCTGCGGAACACAACTACTTTGACCCAATCCTAAATATGGATGAGGTACTGGAGTTTGTTTCTCCTATTCATTCTGAAATAGAATGGCCTGGCGGACCACAAGGGTAATAGGCATCGACGAACGAATGCACGCATACTCTTGACTATCAATTGATAGACGAGGGTCAGAAGACAACTAAAGAGGGACAACTCAAAGGAACATACGATTTTCTGAGTTGTGGATGCATGGTTTAGCATGTCGAACGAATTCCACATATTTCTTCCGGATAACCCATGCAGAAAGGTAGAACTGGCAGAGTCACAATGTAGAATCGAGAACCCATCGAGAGCACTCTGATTGTGATCTTTCGATCAGCGAGGAACATCTGCCATAAGCGGTTCATAGTATTTGGAGGAAAGGAATACCACGAACATCGAGGACTAATGCAAAGGTTACTAATAACCTAAAGGAACGAGCAAAACTATCAACATGAAGCAAGTAGGGTGAATCTCGGGTTCAAAACCCAGGGATAGAATACCTACTACTAAGTAGCATCACGGGATGCTTCCGAGAATAAAGGCCAGAATCTTCACACTAGGACACAAATCATGGCTAGACCACTAGATGATCCCCTAAGCACTTAGGGTCATAATAATAATTCCAACATATATGTCGAGGCAATAATTACCTCAACACACCGATTAGTGTGGTTAATCTGGCCCATGGGAACATCGGAAACAGAAGGAAGGGATTTGCAAATGCATCGGACTATTTAGAAACCTGGGATGACTCGGACAACATAACGGCTATAATTGCTCAAAAAGATTTGAGACAATCACAAAAATGGTGGCATAACCACTCAGAAGCACAATATCAAGGTTCCGAGATCAACAATTAACATACGGAAGTAGTAGGAACTGAACTGAGACTTAAATCCAACAATCTTATAAGTCTACTGATTAGTAACACGTGATCCTAATAGAAAGAAGAGATAGCCTAGTTCTTAATCCCCGCAGGAAAGATAAGATGACTCAGATCAGAAGGCATGAGGTATAAGGAGTAAAAAGAGCCTTACGTTCCATCCCACAATCAATTCCCTTATATAACTAAAGAATTTCTAGACTCAACTTCGACCAGTTTGGCTTGGTAATCCTACAGGCAGTCAAGCTCTGATACCAACGCTGTCAGGACCCCGACTCAATGCCACATCGATCTAGCATGTAACACCTCATATCACTTTGCGGCCTCACGCACGGTATTCCCACGGGTGTCGCCTTACCTTTGCCCGGGACCATTTGCGCCTTTTGGCACACGTATATGACAGTGTCGCTAGCATCCATATGATAAGGAGCCCGGGCTGACATGGCTAGTCGTAAACCCAAAGTGGCACAGACTTATAGGGACAGGCATCCATGACCCAGCATCGAACGTGTCGGTCATCAGCGAGTGAATCCAGGCTGTAGCACTGGGCTAGCAGGACTCCGGTGAACCGGGCTGTAGCGGGCTAACAGGACTCCGGTATTCATCGCGTGACATTTCCCCGAAGGGACAGACACAGGAACGAAGAAGGACACATGCCGGCCAGCCTAAGTGTTCCGGAGCAGTAGCAAGCTACCATGGCTCAGTGAAACACTAGGAGACATTTCCCGGTAAGAGAGGCTACTAAAGATAAACAACTAGATGGTCAGATCCCACACATACCAAGCATTTCAATAACATACACACAATATGCTCGATATGTGCAATACAACATGGCATCACAAAATGACTCTACGACTCAAGTAGTTTATTCAATAGGCTCCGAGGAGCGAGACATTACAAACATGGGTCTCATGACCCAACAATCAGAGCATACAAGTCAAAGCACAAGCGTAAGCTATCATGTCTGAGTACAGACATCTATAAATGAAAAAGGCTGAGAAGCCTGACTATCTATCAGATCCTGCCGAGGGCACAAGATCGTAGCTGAGGTATCAAGCTAAACGTCGAAGTCCAAGCGGAACTACTAGTGAGACTGAAGTCTCTCTGCAAAACATAAAATAGGCAAACGTGAGTACAAATGTACCCAGCAAGACTTACATCAGAACTAACTACATATGCATCATTTTCAACAAGGGGATGGTGGGGTTTAACTGCAGCAAGCCAGCTTTGACTCGGTGGCTATCCTAAACTACGACTGCAAGCGACTCTTTTGAGGTGGCGCACACGAGTCCACATATTCACCATATCAATACACCACTATGGATCCGCTCCCGTCTCCCTACGAGAACGCCATCCATAGCACTCACGCTTATCTTGCACATTTTAAAGTATCCACTTTCACTTGTCTATGAACTGATATAAGCAATCCAGAAGTCCTTTTCCGCGGACACGGCTATTCGAATAGATGATGTTAACCCTGCAGGGGTGTACTTCTTCATACATGTTTCCACCACTTAGCGTCTGCACACGACATGTGCTCGGCAGACTTCAAGCGAAAGCCGACGTGGGTGTAGACCACGACCTACCTAAACACTCAAGTCTCTAGTCCAGGTTTATCGCCTATTCGGGTTCCATCCATGAGGAGATCCGGCCGGAGTTTCGCTCACAGCCCCAAACGATGTGAACAGGGTTCCGTGACACCAAACGGGCGCCCGATATACCCGGCCACGTGCCTACCGCATCACAGCCCACCCCTACGGTCAGCGCTGTCCACGGCCTCCAGCATACTACAAACACCAGAAACTACTTGCAACTCCTGGACAGAGGACAAGGGTGAATAAGAAGTCGAGCGGGGTCATATTTCAGGGCCCAATGTATGGTAGTAGCTGAATCATGGATCACAAACACAGAACTCAGTTCCTGAGGACGGCTTCAATGAGACAACCCACCATGTACTCCTACATGGCCTCTCACCGCTACCTTTACCAAATCGTGTTCACACACTTAGCTCACACACAGTAGGACATGTTCACATGCCTCTGATTCATCCCCGATGAATCAGACCTGACTCGACTCTAAGCAGTAGCAGGCATGACAATCAAGCATGAATGAGTAGGCACAACAGGGCTCAAACAACTCCTACTCATACTAGTGGGTTTCAATCTATTTACTGTGGCAATGACAGGTCATGCAAAGGATAAAGGGGTTCAGCTACCGCAGCAAGTAACAGTTGAATCGTTGTTGTCCTAATGCAGTAAAAGAGAGCAGGAGCGAGAGAGTGGGATTGTATCGGAATGAGCAAGGGGGTTTTGCTTGCCTGGCACTTCTGAAGATAACATTGAGTCTTCATCAGTGTCAACGATCACATCATCGGTATCATGTCTATCGAGAGGGAACAAATACCGGCAACACAGAAGGGAACACAATCAATGCAATGCACAATATGATGCATGATCATGACATGGCAAAATGAATATGTTTTGGGCTAATGCATCTAGCAACAAGTTAAATGGGGTTGGTTTGAATACAAGATTCAAATTCAAACTCCATATGTGATTATTTAAATGCCCGTTAATTGATTTGTGCTAAACAGCAGCTATAAGTTGTTCTAACATGCATGAAAATGGTACAGATGGATTCCTTGAATTTTTCTGATAATTTTTCATATATAATTTATTTAATTTGGAGCTACGGTTGAATTTCTATGAATTTTAGAAGTTTTAGGCATTTTTCTGGAATTTCAGAATTAAATTAAATCCAGAAAATGAGTTATGACATCAGCACTGCGTCATGCTTGCGTCAGCAAGTCAACAGGGCTGCCCCGGGTCAAATCTGACGTGTGGGGGCCACACGTCAGTGACACAGGAGCTAATCCCGGTCAAACCCAGCGCTGACTGGGGTTTGACCAGGGGTGGGGCCCGCTGTCAGTGGCCTCGGGGGTTGATTAGTGTGGGGGGGGGTTAGCCGCTAATGATGCCCACGTCATCATCGCCGGACTTACGCCGGCGGCGACCAAAATGGCGGCGGCAACGCGCCGGACTTGCGCTAAAGGCGACGGAGGCGGCGGCTGGGGGCACCGGGGCGTAGCCCGGGCTCTCCCGCATCTGATGGGGTAGGTGGGAGGCTGCGGGAACGCCGGGGCTCGTCGGAACGGAGCTCGCGGCGGCGCCGGAGTTCGGGTGGTAACGGGCGCGAGGCCCTGGTGGGGTTTTGGGCAAGCTGAGCTGCGCATGGGCTTCCTGTGAGCCCCACGAGCTCAAAGCCGTGCTCGGACGCGACCGAAACAGGCCATGGCCGCGACGGCAGCATGGCCGGCGGCAGCGAGCTCCGGTCGTCGGCAAAGTGGCAGCTGCGGTGTGCAAACGAGAGAACGGAGAGGGGGAAACAGCACAGGAGCTCACAGCGGTGCAGTGGTGGCCTCGGCGAGCTCGGGGAGGCACCGGAGCCGACGAATTTGACGAAGATGGCCGGCGGGTCCGAGGTAGAAGACGACGTCGATGGCGGCGATGCGGCACGTCCGGGGCCTCGTGGCTCGTTGAGGAGGTAGAGGGAGGACCCGCGGAGCTTCCTGGGGCGTCGGTGAGGCTAGGGGTGGCCGGTGGCCATGGGTACGGCGACGATGGCGGCGAGCTCCGCTCGGTGGTGTGCGCGGGAGGGAAGCAGAGGAGGGAACGGGGTCCAGGGGAAGAGAGGGAGGGCTGGACGGCTCCGGGCGGCTGCGTGGCGTCTCCACGCATGGATAGGCTCGAAGGGGGAGGCCTCCAGCGCGAAGCAGGAGGTGGCCGGCGCTCTTCGGGCGCGCGCCACGCCTCGCCTCTGCCTACTGGCAGAGGAAGAAGAGGACAAGGGGGGGAAGGTGGGCTGGGCCGCGCTGGTGGGGGAGCTGGGCCGGCTGGTGGCTGCACGGGTGAGGCCAGGTAGGCTCTGTTCTTTTTATTTTTTTTCTAATTATTTCAGTTTTCTATTTTGCAGGTTTGTTTTGAATTTGGTTTTGAAACCAATTCAATTTATTTTGCTTCTGACAATATTTTTAGGAGCTAAAAGAATTAAAACAATGCTCCACAAAATATTTCAGAATTATTGGACCTATATTTATTTAATAGTAGATATAAATCCAATTCAAATAATTATTGATTTAATTCAAATGCCCAAATTAAATGTTTCTGAGACACCAAAAATATTGGTTTGGATTTTTACCTCTTGCCAATATTTCCAGAGGATAACAGGAACATTTTCTTGGACACATTTGAGAAGATTTAATTGATGGTTATTTTTAGAGGTTTCTGAGGCTTTTGAAAATTCCTCAATTCAAATTTCATTTGAATTTAAACATGATGCAGCAAGAGGTCTAGCCTAGTGCATTACCAGAAGCTAGGGATGTGACAACTCACCCCCACTAAACAAGAATCTCGTCTCGAGATTCAAGCGTAGGGTAAGGTGAAGGGGAAACGCAACTAGTATAATCTTCACGATCCATGGTGCACTTCAGTTGAACGTTGATTCATTCACCATCATTGTCTTGATGTCTTGCTCTGAGAACTCCAACTATCATGACAACGAGAGGAAAGGAAAGATCCTAAAAGAATGGTTCTTCTCGAAGGTCGAACAACTCACGGAATGAGACATAGGACCATCTCTCGGGTTGAGACACGAGATACACATCAAGAGGGGTGGAAAGAAACGGATGACGAAGGTTCACTAGGTGGATAATAATTCCACACTTAAGAAGGTGGTAAACGATTGTCAACGTAGCGAGGAGTTAAGTTGACATGACACCATAATGATGCACCTTAGGGAAGGTGACTCGAAGATATATCCCCTTAAGTGGCAAAAAGAATTACCTTTGATATAGAGATCATTGAGACTCTCTATATCAGCCTAGGGCAAATCACAGCAATCGATTGGCGGGGGTCGGTAGAATGGCATACTCGGACTTGGATGATGTGGATTACCTTGTTGAAGACAACGTAATGGATGAATTTGCTTACCACCGGAAATGGAAGAGATCCAAGGTAGAATGGCACATTGGCGGTGCAAGCTAGGAACAAAATGCCAATGCTGGGAATGATTCTGGTAACTGGGGAAGAACCCAACAACAGAGAGTGATACACTGTTGAAAAGATCATAGCATTGCCGAGGAAACTGAGAGCAATCCCAGTTAGTGCCGATGATAACACGTAGCTCTTGTGCGTGCTCTCAAGAACTTGAGCATTTCCATATTCATCAAGGTTTTACCAACATCCGTGTCAAGGATCCTGGCAACACAACTTGCTACCACGATGAATGATGATGGATGATGCAGATGCAAAGGAAGATAACACTTCTCAGATTACACCTTAGCGAAGCCAAGGAACAAAATCTGGATGATCGACCGAGAGACATTTAGCACTCCGCTTCTAATGTTCTCCTTGATGTGCTAGTGTAACCCATTCATAGAAATGATCTGGTATCTAGAACATCAAGTAAAGGTCGGACTTCGGGAACACAAAAATCCATAGGGGCAACTAGGGGGTAAACCCTACGAAATCCCTATGGGGAGGTGGCCAACTTCATCAATCAAGATATTATAATAACAGGTCTTCCGGCTGGGTGTGTTGGGCACGACATCCACTTTACCGGTTATTGCGCGACCAATATTATAGTTCTTGGGGAAATGTTCCAACCATCATATCTGCCTGAGATTCAGATCTGGTTGGTGTCAGAATATTCCAGACCCATCGGGTCTAGGAAGAAAAATGAAGGTTTGCAACACAAATCGACGAGATGACGTTGCGGGATTCTCGGGAGATGAACTACGATAGCAAGCTCCAAAACATGAGCTGGTTCTGCTACTAACATGTGAACACGTTGTCCTAGACAAAACATTATCACATGGTAGTCTTACAACAAAACACTACCGAGTTCAGGTGGGGAACCATAATCGAGGACATTGAAGTCCTTGCATAAGGCATGCTCTTAAGAAGAAACTTCTTCTCCTTGAACAAATCAATCAGTGGCTTGGTGTGCTAGGGACACATATAGAATGAAGGTTGCAAGTCTCCAGACTATAGAATACTTCGCACGTGTGCATGACTGATTTGGGATGATTCCAAAGGAAACAAAACAACCTTTCTTAAATCCACGGCGGCAACTTTCACCAAATGCACGTGTATAAGAGGAGGTCACTCCTTTCATCAAACAAGTACTTCATGAGTTAGCATGAAGAAATGCTTTCAAAAGTTTCCAACACTAGCTTAATGTCCAACAAGATCTTGGAGAAGATAAAATGATGTTGATGGGCTCAACAACAAATCATCGAGATTTCCATGAAGATGGAATTCCATGACTTGGTGAACAAGGTGGTAGCATTGGTCAGACCAAAGATGTAGTGGTGTATGCTCGAGGGATCAACCACGAGTAAGACAACATTACGAATATCGTTGGTTCGGATTTGATTTGAGAATAGCCCATACTCAAATCAAAGTTTTGGCAAGACAATAGCTCCAGCAACTGGTCGCAAGGATCAATTGATGAAGACACCATCTTTCTTCAACACACACACACACAAGAATATCCCTTTGGAACGAGCTAAGTCAGACAAGCTTTTATCTTCCAACTCTCCAAGTTGTTGTTTAGCTTATCCAACTAGCTCAGGGTATCCAACACGGATTCTCGGAGAGAAGGTGGTTCACAAGAAACCAACTTGATCTCGAGCTCAACATAACGGTCAGGTGACGACCTGGTGATACTTCCGAGAAGATATTCAGAAAATCATGAACCACCGGTATGTTACTAAGCTCGAGAACAATCTTGCTTTTGAGGGCAAGACGATATGATCAAATGAGTGAGGACTTGACAAGATCCTAACTCATCAATCGAAGGGTGCACCGAAATAAGGACTAGGTAGCACGATCAGTCTTAGAAGGATGATTCAAAAACCAACACGCTAAGAATGAAATTATTATCCTTTAGCTAGCAAGCAACGAGGTTGCTGGGAGTATTGATTTCACACGCCATGATTCATTTGTCGGCATTCCGGTTACAATAACACGGAAACCAAGAAATTATCAATGATGATCAGAAGTATTACTGCGTCAAGAATTCATAAGATGGTGTGCAATTCCCATGATATTCCTGATATAAAGATGGTAATACTTCAAGGTAGAACAGACCAGAAGCTGAATTGTAACTTGATCTGCGGAACACAACTACTTTGACCCAATCCTAAATATGGATGAGGTACTGGAGTTTGTTTCTCCTATTCATTCTGAAATAGAATGGCCTGGCGGACCACAAGGGTAATAGGCATCGACGAACGAATGCACGCATACTCTTGACTATCAATTGATAGACGAGGGTCAGAAGACAACTAAAGAGGGACAACTCAAAGGAACATACGATTTTCTGAGTTGTGGATGCATGGTTTAGCATGTCGAACGAATTCCACATATTTCTTCCGGATAACCCATGCAGAAAGGTAGAACTGGCAGAGTCACAATGTAGAATCGAGAACCCATCGAGAGCACTCTGATTGTGATCTTTCGATCAGCGAGGAACATCTGCCATAAGCGGTTCATAGTATTTGGAGGAAAGGAATACCACGAACATCGAGGACTAATGCAAAGGTTACTAATAACCTAAAGGAACGAGCAAAACTATCAACATGAAGCAAGTAGGGTGAATCTCGGGTTCAAAACCCAGGGATAGAATACCTACTACTAAATGGCATCACGGGATGCTTTCGATAATGACGGCCAGAGTCATCACACTGGAACATAAATCATGGCTAGACTACTAGATGATCCCCTAAGACACCTAGGGTCATAATAATAGCTCCAACATATATGTCAGGGCAATAAATTACCTCAACTCAACAATTAGTGTGATTGAGCTGGCATAAAGGAACATCGAAACCAGAGGGAAAGGATTTTGCAAATTGCTTCAAACTATTTAGAAACCTGGGATGACTCGGACAGCATAACGGCTGTAAATGCTCAGAAAAGATTTGAGACATTCACAAAATGGTGGCATAACCACTCAGAAGCACGATATTAAGGTTTCGAGATCAACAATTAACATACGGAAGTAGTAGAAACTGAACTCAAGCTTAAATCCAACAATCTTATAAGTCTACGGATTAGTAACACGTGATCCTGATAGAAAGAAGAGAAAGCCTAGTTCTTAATCCCCGTAGAAGAGAAGATGATGACTCAGATCAGAAGGCCATGAGGTATAAGGAGTAAAAAGAGCCTTACGTTCCATCCCACAATCAATTCCCTTATATAACTAAAGAATTTCTAGACTCAACTTCGACCAGTTTGGCTTAGTAATCCTACAGGCAGTCAAGCTCTGATACCAACGCTGTCAGGACCCCGACTCAATGCCACATCGATCTAGCATGTAACACCTCATATCACTTTGCGGCCTCACGCACGGTATTCCCACGGGTGTCGCTTTACCTTTGCCCGGGACCGTTTGCGCCTTTTGGCACACGTATATGACAGTGTCGCTAGCATCCATATGATAAGGAGTCCGGGCTGACATGGCTAGTCGTAAACATAAAGCGGCACAGACTTACAGGGACAGACATCCATGACCCAGCATCGAACGTGTCGGTCATCAGCGAGTGAATCCAGGCTGTAGCACTGGGCTAGCAGGACTCCGGTGAACCGGGCTGTAGCGGGCTAACAGGACTCCGGTATTCACCGCGTGACATTTCCCCGAAGGGACAGACACAGGAACGAAGAAGGACACATGCCGGCCAGCCTAAGTGTTCCGGAGCAGTAGCAAGCTACCATGGCTCGGTGGAAACACTAGGAGACATTTCCCCGTAAGAGAGGCTACTAAAGATAAACAACTAGATGGTCAGATCCCACACATACCAAGCATTTCAATAACATACACACAATATGCTCGATATGTGCAAATACAACATGGCATCACAACATGACTCTATGACTCAAGTAATCTATTCAATAGGCTCCGAGGAGCGAGATATTACAAACATGGGTCTCATGACCCAACATTCAGAGCATACAAATCAAGCACAAGCGGAAGCTATCATGTCTGAGTACAGACATCTATAAATGAAAAAGGCTGAGAAGCCGACTATCTACCAAATCCTGCCGAGGCACAAGATCGTAGCTGAGGTAACAAGCTAAACGTCGAAGACCACGCGGAAATACTAGTGAGACTGAAGTCTCTCTGCAAAAACATAAAATAGGCAAACGTGAGTACAAATGTACCCAGCAAGACTTACATCAGAACTAACTACATATGCATCATTTTCAACAAAGGGATGGTGGGGTTTAACTGCAGCAAGCCAGCTTTGACTCGGTGGCTATCCTAAACTACGACTGCAAGCGACTCTTTTGAGGTGGCGCACACGAGTCCACATATTCACCATATCAATACACCACTATGGATCCGCTCCCGTCTCCCTACGAGAACGCCATCCATAGCACTCACGCTTATCTTGCGCATTTTAAAGTATCCACTTTCACTTGTCTATGAACTGATATAAGCAACCCAGAAGTCCTTTTCCGCGGACACGGCTATTCGAATAGATGATGATAACCCTGCAGGGGTGTACTTCTTCATACATGTTTCCACCACTTAGCGTCTGCACACGACATGTGCTCGGCAGACTTCAAGCGAAAGCCGACGTGGGTGTAGACCACGACCTACCTAAACACTCAAGTCTCTAGTCCAGGTTTATCGCCTATTCGGGTTCCATCCATGAGGAGATCCGGCCGGAGTTTCGCTCATAGCCCCAAACGATGTGAACAGGGTTCCGTGACACCAAACGGGCGCCCGATATACCCGGCCACGTGCCTACCGCATCACAGCCCACCCCTACGGTCAGCGCTGTCCACGGCCTCCAGCATACTACAAACACCAGAAACTACTTGCAACTCCTGGACAGAGGACAAGGGTGAATAAGAAGTCGAGCGGGGTCATATTTCAGGGCCCAATGTATGGTAGTAGCTGAATCATGGATCACAAACACAGAACTCAGTTCCTGAGGACGGCTTCAATGAGACAACCCACCATGTACTCCTACATGGCCTCTCACCGCTACCTTTACCAAATCGTGTTCACACACTTAGCTCACACACAGTAGGACATGTTCACATGCCTCTGATTCATCCTCGATGAATCAGACCTGACTCGACTCTAAGCAGTAGCAGGCATGACAATCAAGCATGAATGAGTAGGCACAACAGGGCTCAAACAACTCCTACTCATACTAGTGGGTTTCAATCTATTTACTGTGGCAATGACAGGTCATGCAGAGGATAAAGGGGTTCAGCTACCGCAGCAAGTAACAGTTGAATCGTTGTTGTCCTAATGCAGTAAAAGAGAGCAGGAGCGAGAGAGTGGGATTGTATCAGAATGAGCAAGGGGGTTTTGCTTGCCTGGCACTTCTGAAGATAACATTGAGTCTTCATCAGTGTCAACGATCACATCATCGGTATCATGTCTATCGAGAGGGAACAAATACCGGCAACACAGAAGGGAACACAATCAATGCAATGCACAATATGATGCATGATCATGACATGGCAAAATGAATATGTTTTGGGCTAATGCATCTAGCAACAAGTTAAATGGGGTTGGTTTGAATACAAGATTCAAATTCAAACTCCATATGTGATTATTTAAATGCCCATTAATTGATTTGTGCTAAACAGCAGCTATAAGTTGTTCTAACATGCATGAAAATGGTACAGATGGATTCCTTGAATTTTTCTGATAATTTTTCATATATAATTTATTTAATTTGGAGCTACGGTTGAATTTCTATGAATTTTAGAAGTTTTAGGCATTTTTCTGGAATTTCAGAATTAAATTAAATCCAGAAAATGAGTTATGACATCAGCACTGTGTCATGCTTGCGTCAGCAAGTCAACAGGGCTGCCCCGGGTCAAATCTGACGTGTGGGGGCCACACGTCAGTGACACAGGAGCTAATCCCGGTCAAACCCAGCGCTGGCTGGGGTTTGATCAGGGGTGGGGCCCGCTGTCAGTGGCCTAGGGGGTTGATTAGTGT
>NC_041390.1:539606430-539634541 GCF_002162155.2 Triticum dicoccoides
TTAGCCGCTAATGATGCCCACGTCATCATCGCCGGACTTACGCCGGCGGCGACCAAAATGGCGGCGGCAACGCGCCGGACTTGCGCTAAAGGCGACGGAGGCGGCGGCTGGGGGCACCGGGGCGTAGCCCGGGCTCTCCCGCATCTGATGGGGTAGGTGGGAGGCTGCGGGAACGCCGGGGCTCGTCGGAACGGAGCTCGCGGCGGCGCCGGAGTTCGGGTGGTAACGGGCGCGAGGCCCTGGTGGGGTTTTGGGCAAGCTGAGCTGCGCATGGGCTTCCTGTGAGCCCCACGAGCTCAAAGCCGTGCTCGGACGCGACCGAAACAGGCCATGGCCGCGACGGCAGCATGGCCGGCGGCAGCGAGCTCCGGTCGTCGGCAAAGTGGCAGCTGCGGTGTGCAAACGAGAGAACGGAGAGGGGGAAACAGCACAGGAGCTCACAGCGGTGCAGTGGTGGCCTCGGCGAGCTCGGGGAGGCACCGGAGCCGATGAATTTGACGAAGATGGCCGGCGGGTCCGAGGTAGAAGACGACGTCGATGGCGGCGATGCGGCACGTCCGGGGCCTCGTGGCTGGTTGAGGAGGTAGAGGGAGGACCCGCGGAGCTTCCTGGGGCGTCGGTGAGGCTAGGGGTGGCCGGTGGCCATGGGTACGGCGACGATGGCGGCGAGCTCCGCTCGGTGGTGTGCGCGGGAGGGAAGCAGAGGAGGGAACGGGGTCCAGGGGAAGAGAGGGAGGGCTGGACGGCTCCGGGCGGCTGCGTGGCGTCTCCACGCATGGATAGGCTCGAAGGGGGAGGCCTCCAGCGCGAAGCAGGAGGTGGCCGGCGCTCTTCGGGCGCGCGCCACGCCTCGCCTCTGCCTACTGGCAGAGGAAGAAGAGGACAAGGGGGGGAAGGTGGGCTGGGCCGCGCTGGTGGGGGAGCTGGGCCGGCTGGTGGCTGCACGGGTGAGGCCAGGTAGGCTCTGTTCTTTTTATTTTTTTTTCTAATTATTTCAGTTTTCTATTTTGCAGGTTTGTTTTGAATTTGGTTTTGAAACCAATTCAATTTATTTTGCTTCTGTCAATATTTTTAGGAGCTAAAAGAATTAAAACAATGCTCCACAAAATATTTCAGAATTATTGGACCTATATTTATTTAATAGTAGATATAAATCCAATTCAAATAATTATTGATTTAATTCAAATGCCCAAATTAAATGTTTCTGAGACACCAAAAATATTGGTTTGGATTTTTACCTCTTGCCAATATTTCCAGAGGATAACAGGAACATTTTCTTGGACACATTTGAGAAGATTTAATTGTTGGTTATTTTTAGAGGTTTCTGAGGCTTTTGAAAATTCCTCAATTCAAATTTCATTTGAATTTAAACATGATGCAGCAAGAGGTCTAGCCTAGTGCATTACCAGAAGCTAGGGATGTGACATGCAAGCATTGCAACTAATGAGTTAGTTGCGGGATGATGTATTACACAACGAGTAAAGAGACTAGCCGGTAACGAGATTGAACTAGGTATTGGATACCGACGATCGAATCTCGGGCAAGTAACATACCGATGACAAAGGGAACAACGTATGTCATTATGCGGTCTGACCGATAAAGATCTTCGTAGAATATGTAGGAGCCAATATGGGCATCCAGGTCCCGCTATTGGTTATTGACCAGAGACGTGTCTCGGTCATGTCTACATTGTTCTCAAACCCATAGGGTCCGCACGCTTAAGGTTTTGATGACAATTATATTATGAGTTTATGAGTTTTGATGTACCGAAGGAGTTCGGAGTCCCGGATGAGATTGAGGACATGACGAGGAGTCTCTAAATGGTCGAGACATAAAGATTGATATATTGGAAGCCTATGTTTGGACATCGGAAGTGTTCCGGGTGAAATCGAGATTTTACCGGAGTACCGGGAGGTTACCGGAACCCCCCGGGAACCATATGGGCCTTAGTGGGCCTTAGTGGAAAGGTGAAAGGGGCAGCCCAAGGTGGCTGCGCGCCTCCCCCCTCCCCTAGTCCTATTAGGACTAGGAGAGGTGGCCGGCCCCCCTTCTCTCTGCCCCCACTTGAGGATTCCTATTCCAACTAGGATTGGGGGGGGGGGGAGTCCTACTCCCGGTAGGAGTAGGACTCCTCTTGTCGCGCCCCAAGGCTGGCCGCACCTCTCCCCCCTTGCTCCTTTATATACAGGGGCAGGGGCACCTCTAGACACACAAGTTGATCATTGAGATCATTCCTTAGCCGTGTGCGGTGCCCCCTGCCACCATATTCCACCTCGATCATATCATTGTAGTGCTTAGGCGAAGCCCTGCGTCGGTAGAACATCAAGATCGTCACCACGCCGTCGTGCTGACGGAACTCTTCCCCAACGCTTTGCTGGATCGGAGCTCGGGGATCGTCATCGAGCTGTACGTGTGCTAAGAACTCGGAGGTGCCGGAGTAACGGTGCTTGGATCGGTCGGATCGGGAAGACGTATGACTACTTCCTCTATGTTGTGTGAACGCTTCCGCAGTCGGTCTGCGTTGGTACGTAGACAACACTCTCCCCTCTCGTTGCTGTGCATCACCATGATCTTGCTGTGCGTAGGAGAATTTTTGAAATTACTACGAAACCCAACAGTGGTATCAGAGCCTAGGTTTTATATGTTGATGTTATTTGCATGAGTAGAACACAAGTGAGTTGTGGGCGATATAAGTCATACTGCCTACTAGCATGTCATACTTTGGTTCGGCGGTATTGTTGGATGAAGTGGCCCGGACCGACATTACGCGTACGCTTACGCGAGACCAGTTTCCCCGACGTGCTTTGCACATAGGTGACTTGCGGGTGACTGTTTCTCCAACTTTAGTTGAACCGAGTGTGGCTATGCCCGGTCCTTGCGAAGGTTAAAACGGAGTCTATTTGACAAACTATCGTTGTGGTTTTGATGCGTAGGTGAGATTGGTTCTTGCTTAAGCCCGTAGCAGCCACGTAAAACTTGCAACAACAAAGTAGAGGACGTCTAACTTGGTTTTGCAGGGCATGTTGTGATGTGATATGGTCAAGACGTGATGAGATATAAGTTGTTGTATGAGATGATCATGTTTTGTGGAAGTTATCGACAACTGGCAAACGCCTTATGGTCGTCTCTTTATTGCAAAAGATGCAAGCGCCAAATAATTGCTTTACTTTATCGCTATGCGATAGGAATAGTTGCAAGAGCAAGTGTTGGCGAGACGACCACATGATGACACATTGATATAGATCAAGATGATGGAGATCATGGTGTCATGCCGGTGACGATATAGATCATGACAGTACTTTGAAGATGGAGATCACAAGCACAAGATGATGATGGCCATATCATATCACTTATATTGATTGCATGTGATGTTTATCTTTTATGCATCTTATCTTGCTTTGATTGACGGTAGCATTATAAGATGATCTCTCACTAAATTATCAAGAAGTGTTCTCCCTGAGTATGCACCGTTGCCAAAGTTCGTCGTGCCCAGACACCACGTGATGATCGGGTGTGATAAGCTCTACGTCCATCTACAACGGGTGCAAGCCAGTTTTGCACACGCAGAATACTCAGGTTAAACTTGACGAGCCTAGCATATGCAGATATGGCCTCGGAACACGGAGACCGAAAGGTCAAGCGTGAATCATATAGTAGATATGATCAACATAATGATGTTCACCATTGAAAACTACTCCATCTCACGTGATGATCGGTTATGGTTTAGTTGATTTGGATCACGTGATCACTTAGAGGATTAGAGGGATGTCTATCTAAGTGGGAGTTCTTAAGTAATATGATTAATTGAACTTTAATTTATCATGAACTTAGTCCTGGTAGTATTAGCATATCTATGTTGTAGATCAATAGCTCGCGTTGTTGCTTTCATATGTTTATTTTCATATGTTCCTAGAGAAAGTTGTGTTGAAAGATGTTAGTAGCAATGATGCGGATTGGATCCGTGATCTGAGGTTTATCCTCATTGCTGCACAGAAGAATTATGTCCTTGATGCACCGCTAGGTGACAGACCTATTGCAGGAGCAGATGCAGACGTTATGAACGTTTGGCTAGCTCAATATGATGACTACTTGATAGTTTAGTGCACCATGCTTAACGGCTTAGAATCGGGACTTCAAAGACGTTTTGAACGTCATGGACCATATGAGATGTTCCAGGAATTGAAGTTAATATTTCAAGCAAATACCCGAGTTGAGAGATATGAAGTCTCCAACAAGTTCTATAGCTAAAAGATGGAGGAGAATCGCTCAACTAGTGAGCATGTGCTCAGATTGTCTGGGTACTACAATCGCTTGAATCAAGTGGGAGTTAATCTTCCAGATAAAATAGTGATTAACAGAAATCTCTAGTCACCATCACCAAGTTAGTAGAACTTCATGATGAACTATAATATGCAAGGGATGACTAAAGTGATTCCCAAGCTCTTCGTGATGTTGAAATCGACGAAGGTAGAAATCAAGAAAGAACATCAAGTGTTGATGGTAGACAAGACCACTAGTTTCAATAAAAGGGCAAAGGGAAGAAGGGGAACTTCAAGAAGAACGGCAAGCAAGTTGCTGCTCAAGTGAAGAAGCCCAAGTCTAGTCCTAAGCCTGAGACTAAGTGTTTCTACTGCAAAGGGACTGGTCACTGGAAGCGGAACTACCCCAAGTGATTGGCAGATAAGAAGGATGGCAAAGTGAACATAAGTATATTTGATATACATGTTATTGATGTGTACTTTACTAGTGTTTATAGCAACCCCTCAGTATTTGATACTAGTTCAGTTGCTAAGATTAGTAACTCGAAACAGGGGTTGCAGAATAAACAGAGACTAGTTAAGGGAGAAGTGACGATATGTGTTGGAAGTGGTTCCAAGATTGATATGATCATCATCGCACACTCCCCTATACTTTCGGGATTAGTGTTGAACCTCAATAAGTGTTATTTGGTTTTTGCGTTGAGCATGAATATGATTTGATCATGTTTATTGCAATTCGGTTATTCATTAAAGTCAGAGAATAATTGTTGTTCTGTTTACATGAATAAAACCTTCGATGGTCATACACCCAATGAAACAAGTTCGTTGGATCTCGATCATAGTGATACACATATTCATAATATTGAAACCAAAAGATGTGAAGTTAATAATGATAGTGCAACTTATTTGTAGCACTGCCATTTAGGTCATATTGGTGTAAAGCGCATGAAGAAACTCCATGCTGATGGAATTTTGGAATCACTTGATTATGAATCACTTGATGCTTGCGAACCATGCCTCATGGGCAAGATGACTAAGACTCCGTTCTCCGGAGCGAGCAACTGACTTATTGGAAATAATACATATTGATGTATGCGGTCCGATGAATGTTAAGGCTCATGGCAAGTATCGTTATTTTCTGATCTTCACAGATGATTTGAGCAGATATGGGTATATCTACTTGATGAAACAAAGGTCTGAAACATTTGAAAAGTTCAAAGAATTTCAGAGTGAAGTGGAAACTCATCGTGACAAGAAAATAAAGTTTCTACGATCTGATCGCGGAGACAAATTTTGAGTTACGAGTTTGGTCTTCAATTAAAACAATGTGGAATAGTTTCACAAACTCATGCCACATGGAACACCACAACATAATGGTGTGTCTGAACGTCATAACCGTACTTTATTGGATATAGTGCAATCTATGATGTCTCTTACTGATCTACCACTATCGTTTTGGGGTTATGCATTAGAGACAGCTACATTCACGTTAAATAGGGCACCATCTATATCCGTTGAGACAACACCATGAGAACTATGGTTTGGAAATAAACCTAAGCTGTCGTTTCTTAAAGTTTGGGGTTGCGATGCTTATATGAAAAAGTTTCATCCTGATAAGCTCAAACTCAAATCGGAGAAGTGCGTCTTCATAGGATATCCAAAGGAAACTATTGGATACACCTTCTATCACATATCCGAAGGCAAGACTTTTGTTGCTAAATTCGGAAACTTTCTGGAGAAGGAGTTTCTCTCGAAAGAAGTGAGTGGGAGGAAAGTAGAAAACTTGATAAGGTAATTGTACCTTCTCCCTTATTGGAAAGTAGTTCATCACAAAAATCTGTTCTTGTGACTACTACACCAATTAGTGAGGAAGCTAATGATATGATCATGTAACTTCAGATCAAGTTACTACCGAATCTCGTAGGTAAACCAGAGTGAGATCCGCACCAGCGTGGTACGGTAATCCTGTTCTGGAAGTCATGTTACTAGACCATGACGAACTTGCGAACTATGAGGAAGCGATGATGAGCCCAGATTCCGTGAAATGGTTTGAGGCCATGAAATCTGAGATATGATCTATGTATGAGAACAAAGTTTGGACTTTGGTTGACTTGCCCGATGATCGGCAAGCAATTGAGAATAAATGGATCTTCAAGAGGAAGACGGACGCTGATAGTAGTGTTACTATCTACAAAGCTAGAATTGTCGCAAAAGGTTTTCGACAAGTTCAAGGTGTTGATTACGATGAGAGTTTCTCACTCGTATCTATGCTTAAGTCTGTCCGAATCATGTTAGCAATTGCCGCATTTTATGAAATCTGGCAAATGGATAAACAAAACTGCATTCCTTAATAGATTTATTAAAGAAGAGTTGTATATGATACAACCAGAAGGTTTTGTCAATCCTAAAGGTGCTAACAAAATATGCAAGCTCCAGCGATCCATCTATGGACTGGTGCAAGAATCTCGGAGTTGGAATATACGCTTTGATAAGTTGATCAAAGCATATAGTTTTATACAGACTTGCGGTGAAGACTGTATTTACAAGAAAGTGAGTGGGAGCACTACAACATTTCTGATAAGTATATGTGAATGACATATTGTTGATTGGAAATAATGTAGAATTATTCTGCAAAGCATAAAGGAGTGTTTGAAAGGAGTTTTTCAAAGAAAGACCTCGGTGAAGTTGCTTACATATTGAGCTTCAAGATCTATAGAGATAGATCAAGACGCTTGATAAGTTTTTTCAATGAGTACATACCTTGACAAGATTTTGAAGTAGTTCAAAACGGAGCAGTCAAAGAAAGAATTCTTGCCTGTATTACAAGGTGTGAAGTTGAGTAAGACTCAAAGCCCGACCACGACAGAAGATAGAAAGAGAATGAAAGTCATTCCCTATGCCTTGGCCATAGGTTCTATAAAGTATGTCATGCTGTGTAGCAGATCTATTGTATACCCTGCACTGATTTGGCAAGGGAGTACAATAGTGATCTAGGAGTAGATCACTGGACAGCGATCAGAATTATCCTTAGTGAAATAAGGATATGTTTCTCGATTATGGATGTGACAAAAAGGTTCGCCGTAAAGGGTTACGTCGATGCAAGTTTTTGACACTGATCCAGATGATTCTAAATCTCAATCTGGATACATATTGAAAGTGGGAGCAATTAGCTAGAGTAGCTCCGTGCAGAGCATTGTAGACATATAATTTTGCAAAATACATACGGATCTAAATATGGCAGGCCCATTGACTAAATTTCTCTCACAAGCAAAACATGATCACTCTTTGGGTGTTAATCACATAGCGATGTGAACTAGATTATTGAATCTAGTAAACCCTTTGGGTGTTAGTCACATGGAGATGTGAACCAATCACATAAAGATGTGAACTATTGGTGTTAATCACATAGCGATGTGAACTAGATTATTGACTCTAGTGCAAGTGGGAGACTGAAGGAAATATGCCCTAGAGGCAATAATAAAGTTATTGTTTATTTCCTTATTTCATGATAAATGTTTATTATTCATGCTAGAATTGTATTAACCGGAAACATAATACATGTGTGAATACATAGACAAACAGAGTGTCACTAGTATGCCTCTACTTGACTAGCTCGTTAATCAAAGATGGTTATGTTTCCTAACCATGGACAAAGAGTTGTTATTTGATTAACGGGATCACATCATTAGATGAATGATCTGATTGACATGACCCATTCCATTAGCTTAGCACCCGATCGTTTAGTATGTTGCTATTGCTTTCTTCATGACTTATACATGTTCCTATGACTATGAGATTATGCAACTCCCGTTTGCCGGAGGAACACTTTGTGTGCTACCAAACGTCACAACGTAAGTGGGTGATTATAAAGGAGCTCTACAGGTGTATCCAAAGGTACATGTTGGGTTGGCGTATTTTGAGATTAGGATTTGTCACTCCGAATGTCGGAGAGGTATCTCTGGGCCCTCTCGGTAATGCACATCACTTAAGCCTTGCAAGCATTGCAACTAATGAGTTAGTTGCGGGATGATGTATTATGGAACGAGTAAAGAGACTTGCCGGTAACGAGATTGAACTAGGTATTGGATACCGACGATCGAATCTCGGGCAAGTAACATACCGATGACAAAGGGAACAACATATGTCATTATGCGGTCTGACCGATAAAGATCTTCGTAGAATATGTAGGAGCCAATATGGGCATCCAGGTCCTGCTATTGGTTATTGACCGGAGACGTGTCTCGGTCATGTCTACATTGTTCTCGAACCCGTAGGGTCCGCACGCTTAAGGTTTCGATGACAGTTATATTATGAGTTTATGAGTTTTGATGTACCGAAGGAGTTCGGAGTCCCGGATGAGATCGAGGACATGACGAGGAGTCTCAAAATGGTCGAGACATAAAGATTGATATATTGGAAGCCTATGTTTGGACATCGGAAGTGTTCCGGGTGAAATCGGGATTTTACCGGAGTACTGGGAGGTTACCGGAACCCCCCGGGAACCATATGGGCCTTAGTGGGCCTTAGTGGAAAGGTGAAAGGGGCAGCCCAAGGTGGCTGCACGCCTCCCCCCTTCTCTCTCCCCCCACTTGAGGATTCCTATTCCAACTACGATTGGGGGGGGGGAGTCCTACTCCCGGTAGGAGTAGGACTCCTCCTGGCGTGCCCCAAGGCTGGCCGCACCTCTCCCCCCTTGCTCCTTTATATACAGGGGCAGGGGGCACCTCTAGACACACAAGTTGATCATTGAGATCGTTCCTTAGCCGTGTGCGGTGCCCCCTGCCACCATATTCCACCTCGATCATATCGTTGTAGTGCTTAGGCGAAGCCCTGCGTCGGTAGAACTTCAAGATCGTCACCACGCCGTCGTGCTGACGGAACTCTTCCCCAACGCTTTGCTAAATCGGAGCTCGGGGATCGTCATCGAGCTGTACGTGTGCTAAGAACTCGGAGGTGCCGGAGTAACGGTGCTTGGATCGGTCGGATCGGGAAGACGTACGACTACTTCCTCTATGTTGTGTGAACGCTTCCGCAGTCGGTCTGCGTTGGTACGTAGACAACACTCTCCCCTCTCGTTGCTGTGCATCACCATGATCTTGCGTGTGCATAGGAGAATTTTTGAAATTACTATGAAACCCAACAGTTGGATGGACATCGTACGGTCACTGGAGCTACAATCGTTCATATTGACTAAGTTGACAAAGCCCTCCGTCCCCGTCAATTTTGTTAGCCCACAAGTCATCCTCCCACTATGGTGGGTCCCAGCTAGCAGGGGGTATTCATTTTTTGTGCATAATAAGGAGGCACTTCCTTGCGTGTGAAGATATAGCTGGTGGGCCCGACATGTCAGCGGGGGGAACATTTTTTTCGCAAAATACAGAGGCCCTTCCGGTGGGTCCCAGCTGTCAGGTGGAGGAATCATTATTTTGCGCATACAGTCCACGGCCGATGGATGTCGTTCATTGACCAAGTTGACCAGGCCGCGCCGAGAACATCATGGCGGTGGACGACGGTGAAGCCTAGGAAGGGAACGACACGGAGCCGGGGAAGACTCGACAATGGTTGCCCATGCGGTGGGGAGTACGAGGGCTTACTGGTCCGGCTGCCGTCGCCGGAAAATAACAGGAGGTGTGGGTGAGTAGAGGAATGGCCTGGCCGGCAATGAAGTAGGGTGGGGCGGTGCGGCCTGTGCGGCAGCATAGTCGGCCACGGGAGGCGGGAGCAGGCAGTCCCACCGGAGCTAGTTTGGGCGGCTGGAGCAAGAAGATCAGATATTGAAGAAGCAGCACGGCCGTTGGATTAACATCCAACGGTCACTGCTGCTAGAATCGTTTGTGGACTAAGTTGACAAAGCCAAAGTACACGTCAACCTAGTAGACCCACAAGTGAGCCTCCAAATTTGTCCCAAACAGCATACAGCCCGAAATTTCTAGCCAGATTCAAATTAATTTTAAATCTAAATATACCTTAATTTAAATGCAAAGAAATTGTACCCGCACAAAAACAATGAAATTTAAAATATCAAAATCCGAAAGAAAATAGTATTTTGGAACTAATTGTTTGTTTGTTGTATTTTTTCATTTTACAGCCCATTTATTATTACTTATAGCCCATTTCTTATTACTTATAGCCCATTTTCTGGGCAAAATGCATCCCTCCTCGTCTTGAAAGATTTCCGGCCCAGCAGGGCGTAGAAAACCAAGTAGGCCTACGTTGGTTATTCTGCAAAAAACAAAATAGCTGGCTAGCAATTTTCAGAAAGGAAAAAAACAAACTGGGCTGGCCATGTGCTAAACGTATGAAATAAAAGCCCTGGCTAGACGGGCCACGGGTCCCGCACAACCCAGTTGATACCCTTCTCCATCCTGAAAAAACAAAATTACTGCACGCGCTGCTGGGTCCCTACTGTCATCCTCACCATGTACAGTCATCTCCTTATTCCTCTCGGTTGTTGACCATGTTGACAACACCGGAGGGCGGCACCACGGTGAGCGAACCAAGGCGGAGGACGATGGTGAGGCCTTGGACGGGAACAAACAGGAGCCGGGGCAGATCACAGCCAGCCGTGGGAGGCGGGAGCAAGCGGTCCCGCCGGTGCTGGTTTGGCTTTGGCGGCTCGAGGAAGAAGAGACTAAAGAAACGCGACAAACGTTGAATGTCAATCCAACGGTCAAGGTTGGCACAATCATTTTGTTGACTAAGGAGACACCAAGTAGCATACTTTTTTATATATAGGAAGAAAACTGCGAGGAAAATGTGTTCGTCTGCCATCCTCCTCACAGGGAACGTTCGCCACATAAGTGACTAGCACCCTTGGTTTTCAACCGAGAGGTCTTGGGTTCGAGTCCTAGTAACTCTCAATTTTGCCCTCCTTCCTTCCTCGCAAAAAGGGAAAGAAAATCAAAGACTTGGGAAGGCGTACAGAACAAGCTAGTGTACCAGTAATGAGACATTGTCGAGTTTTAGAAAAAAGAAAGACGTGCTCCTGTAGCTGGTTCGGATCCAAACCTAGACTATGACTATATGCAAGTAAGGAAACTGACATATCCAACATTCGCTTCTCCTCTTATCTACTTACTCTGCCTAGCATCAGAAGCTCTGGCCGCAGCAACCATGTCCGCTGGCTGCTCGTCCACCTGCTCTTCAGCAGGCAACAACCAGATATGCGCCAAGTTGCAACCCGTACCATCGCCTGTGGGTCTCATCACACCCTCATCAGCACGCGCACCGAAGCCGATTGCTCATCACAACCCGCTGCCGTTGGTGTGGTGCCACTGCTGCAAATCACGTAGAGTCATCCATCGCGTCTCAACCACAACCCGCAACCCTGGCCGAGTCTTCTACAAATGTCTGAATCATGGGGTAATAATATGTTTAAGTGTTGTTCTGTTGCTTTCAGTTGCTGATTTTTTTAATAGTTTGGTTGATGATCTACCAATTTGATTCATGCAGAAAAGGGAAGATTCGTGTGATTTGTATTTTTGGGAAGTTGCTGATGTGGGGGAATGCAACTACGCTGATTATTTGGTTAGCCGAGGAATCCCAATACCAGCAGGTTGGGGTGTTGGACAAGTAACTGAAGGAACGACAGAAGAGGAAGATGCAAAGCAGAAGCTTAAAGATGCAGTTCCTCTGTTCATGGCCAAGCAACAGCTGCTGAACGGCCTTGACAGCAATGAGGAGATGAAAGAGCTTGTGAAGATAATGGGCAAAATCGTTGTGCTCTGTAGGATGATTGTCTCTTTATTTGTAGTGTATGTAGCACTCGTGATGTATTCAGTGGCTATGACATGAGCACTTTGCTGAAACTAGTAATGAATGAAACCTGTGTAGCAGGCTGGGCGTAATGATAAACATAAAGAGTTTGCTGCTGACCCGAGAAACATTAGACTTGGCTTAGCTTCAGATGGATTTAACCCATTTGGCCACCAGAGCGCCACATATAGTATGTGGCCAGTGCTTGTTATCCCTTACAACATGCCTCCAAATGTCTGCACCAAAGAATAAAGCTACATGATGGCCTTGGTCATCCCAGGTCCAAAAAGTCCTGGAAAGGATTTTGATTTGTTCATGGAGCCTCTTGTGGAGGAACTTCAACAAGTATGGAAGGGTGTTCTCACTCGAGACCTATATAGCAGCCCACCAGCTGATTTCTTTCTGCGTGCTGTTATAATTTGGTGCATCGATGATTATCGGGCTTTGGCCACTATGTCAGGGCGGACGACACATGGTCACAATGCATGTGTTCGCTGTTACAGGAATCCGCTGTCATACGCAATACTTAGCAAGATCTGTTACATTGGACACCGCCGTTTCCTTGCAAAGGACAAGCCGCATCCTAGAAAATACCGAAGACATGTGTTCAATGCAAAGCATGAAAACCGTGATGCGCCAAAGAGGCTCACCACCGATGAGTTGCAAGTGGAATTAGAGAAGGTCAGGCATATTACACCAAGAAACCATCCTGGTAATGGTAGCGGGAAAAGGAAGCGTGGCAGGGTAGAAGAGAGATTATTGTTTACCCACAGGTCCACTTTGTGGGACTTGGAGTATTGGAAAGATTTGTATCTAAGGCATAATCTTGATGTGATGCACATCGAGAAAAATATATGTGACAACATTATCAGCACACTTCTTAATATTGAAGGCAAGACGAAAGATACCTTAAAATCTAGGATTCATTTGACACACCTGGGTATCAGAAATGATTTGCAGGTGCAAGATGAAGGTAAACCATGGGATATGGCACCAGCTGTGTACATCTTGGACAAGGTAAAAAGAAAAGAATTCTGCGAGGTCCTGTCACGTGTGAGATTCCCACATGGATTTGCTTCCAACCCTGAAAGGGGAATCAGTGCAGATGGAAACAAGGTACAAGGGTTGAAAACTCATGACTGCCACGTCCTACTTCAAAGGGTTTTACCTGTTATCCTTAGAGGATTGGGCCGCCCTGACTTATACAGAGCAGTTGCAGAGTTGGGACAATTCTTTAGGGAACTCTGCAGTATGAATATCAGGATAAATGCTTTGGAGCGTCTTAGAGACAAGATACCAACTATCCTATGCGACCTTGAGAAGATATATCCTCCATCCTTCTTTGATGTGATGGTGCATTTGGCTGTTCATCTACCTGATGAGCGGCACTACTTAGAGGTCCAGTACAGTATGGTTGGATGTACCCTATTGAAAGGCGGCTAGGCACTTTCAAGGGCTATGTTAGGAACAGAGCTAGACCTGAGGGTTCCATTGCATAGGCCTACATTGCTACAGAAGCGTTGACATTCTGCTCAAAATACATTGAAACAGCTGATCAACTTAGCAAAGAGGTGGGTGAAGACAATCCCGGGCTCAATGTTTTCGATTATTCTGTTCGAGTTACAGGGAAGAGTCGACAAGAGGACAAACCTAAAGATTTGGACAAAATGGTTTGGTATGTGTTGAATAACTGTCCTGAGATACTACCTTATATCAAGTAAGTGCAGTACTGCAGCTCATACATCGTAATATACTAAACTTGCAGCACATTCTTATAAATTTAGATGCTTGACGCGATCACTATGTTGTGCAGCATCTACAAAGAGGAGTTACTGCCGCAAAATCCAAAAAACATTGACAAACTGGTTATTGCAGGATTTGCGAAATGGTTCAAGAACCATGTAAGCTTTTGAAGTGCACTGTCAGTTTTTTAATATATTGAGTACATAAGATGATCAACTTGTCTATTTTCTAACCATAGGTTAAGAAGATGCGGGAGGATGGGCGTGCAGTTGATGATGCCCTTTACTCACTAGCAATGGGTCCTGATACTCGGGTAAGACATTATGAATCTTGCGTTGTTGGAGATGTGCGCTACAACACCCTTGCATGAGATGAAGGCAGGAAGACACAAAACAGTGCCATCATGAGCACGAATACGTATGACAAAGAGACAACTGAAATGTATGCTAACATAACAAACATTATTCAGTTGCGGTATATCTCCAGTTTTGAGGATTATCGGTGTGTGGTTCTGTTGTACTGTCGTTGGTATAACCTGTTTTCCAGGATCGCAAAACCTAGAGCTGATGATTATTTCAAATCCATCAATGTCAAGGCGGCGTACCAGACCAACGAGCCTTTTATTTTGGCAAATCAAGCAACACAGATATTTTTCTTGGAAGACACATTTGCACGTAGTGATGACTGGAGAGTATTGCAAAGGTTTGAGCAGAGGAATTCGTTTAATGAAGTTGCACAACAAGATGATGCTTACACTGCTCCTGATGTACAAAATAACAAATATGTTCCTAATATCTTTGAGAACCATCACGTCAATGACGCCGGCGAAAAGATTGTCTGTCGTGCTGTGTACATACAAGAGTTGATCAAGAAGAAGCCAACGTTCGAGGACGTTGAGGATGAAGAAGAAGATGACACCGTGGGGAATTATGATTCAGACTGATACACATGGCGAAGATGTTGACGCTGCTGCTGTGGATGATGATTATGTTGCTTTTGTCGTATTTGCCTGTCAGAAGACGTTTTTTTATCTACTATGTGAAATTGTGTTTGCTATGACAACTGAAACCTGATGAACATGTTGTTTAGTATTTTGCTGTGAGAACATCACTTGTTATGTATGCTGATTTGTGTTTGGTGATTGTATGACAACTAAAACATGATGACATTGTTGTTTAGTTGTACTCATATTTGGCCGTGAAACTTGAATTTGATGACATAGTTTGCTGTTGGACTGCAATTTGCTCAACGTCTTCGAATGAGAACAAAGCTGACCCGACAGGGCCTCTGCTATTTATTTATTTATATGAGCAAAAGGGGATACCCCCTGATTTCCGTTAATAGAAATCATTATATGTTCACAACACTTTTCCACTCACTACCATGAGATGGATGGCTCATTACATTCTGATCTCTGTACTCCTGGTTCCTAGAATGCCACAGTACATCCTCTCTTGTTTCAGCATCATGAAACAACCTCTGCAATCTTGGTGTAATTGGAAAATGTCTCAGAACATTATGAGGAATCCTCTTCACAGCATCGCTATCTTTCCATCTTGATGATTTGCATTTCGGGCATTCACTTAAGTTGGCATAATCCTTCCGGAACAGAACACAATTATTCTTACAAACATGGATCATATCATATCCAATTCCAACTACATGAAGGAAATTCTTCATTTTACTGTAGGTGTGTGGCAGCTCAGACGCATCTGGGAAAGATTCGCGGAAAGCAGCCAACATCGCATCGAATGATTTGTTGGTCATCCGCTCAGATGTCTTCACCTGAAGAAAGGTGACCATAGCTGAGAATACTGACAACTTATTTCCTGGGGTGACAGCAACATTGCATTGTTCCAACATGCAGGCCCACCATTTTTCTTCTGCAGGTGAAAGTTCACGGAATGCACGAGCATTTCGTAGCATTGTTTCAATGTTGGTCAAACTCACTGGCTCCGCCACCACCACCACCTCCTCCTCTTCCACCTGAGCATCAGGCAGATCAAGATGGTGATCTGCTGCTTCCACGTAGTCAATAACATTGACGTTCACAGCTTCACCATGATGAACCCACCTAGTATATGTGACCGACATCCCATACAAGTGTAGATGATTTTGCACAGTTGACTGGGGTCTTGTAACTGAATTCATACAACTGCTACATGGGTAGAGCACATATGATTTCAGACCATCATACTCAGCTCTGATAAAGTTCATGAAGTTTTCAACCCCCTCGACATATGCAGCAGAGAATCTTCGAGCAGAAGTTATCCAAGTCCTGTCCATCTGTTAGACATACAAATTAGTTCTTCTACTAGATATTACAGGAAAAACATATATGCTTTTTTATGAAGTCCAGAAAAAATACCTAGGTCGATGTCTAAAGGTATGGCAAGATATTTGGACGAGCAGATGTAAGTAACAAAATATATGTATATCTAATTCAGCAAACAGATTTGAGTGCCAAATTATGGCAGGCTATTTCAGCAGTCAATGAGGCCGAGCACACAGCCATCGAACTATCGAAGGCCATCACAGCAACAAAGATCGTGTATAAAACGGTGTAGAGCTATTTCATCTAACAGATTGGCTACTAGACCATGGCAATCTATGTCACAATAAATATATGGCAGGATATTTTAGCAACTAATCGGCCTTGGCATGCCATCTCAGCTAAGCAGATTGAGTGCAGAACAGGGCAAGGAAGCTTCTTAAGCAGAGCATATTGACAGTAAACTACTTCGGCAAACAGTGAGATTAATAGCGTCTATCAGCTAACATTCAGCGCTACACCAACATGAACGGGGCCTCAGTCTAGAATGCGCGTATCGTGGGAGAAGCTAACCACCGTGCATCTCCACACGAACGTCTCCAGCGGTGGCGGCGCTGACCGCCTGTGCGCCTCCACAAGAACGTAGCCAGAGGTGGCGGCGCGGCTAGAGGACGGCAGTCTACGAGAGCGTACTGTGGGAGCGAGAGGATCGCCAAACTGCGGCACCGACGTATCGGCGCGGCGGGGAGGGCGGCTTTGGCAGAGCGAATGGAGTGGAGGGTGACAGGAGGGGAGGGGGTTTGGGGAATATTATTGGCTAGTTGGCTGAAGGGCGGTTGAATCGGATTTGGGGGGAATTTTTGGGTGTGGGGTGGGGGGGGAGGATTTCGCGCGGTGGGCGGGGGGAGTTTGGCGCATGGTCGGTTTCTCCGAGTGCAGTTCCACGTGTCAGTGAAGAGGCAAGCCGAAGCACGTTCCGTTTGCGTGAGCCGTGTGGAGGACCGAACGTGTGTGGGGTGCAATGCGACCGCGACAGGAGTGCTGTGAGTGTACCGCATTTTTTCCTTTTAAACTAGGTGCTTCGCCCCCTTAAAAAAATATGTTGCTTCGCGCGATCCATCGATACTACTACTAGTAAGCCGGTAATCCCGACTAAAATGGCGCGGTCGGGTCTTTTCCCGCGCGATATGCTGGGAGGTTGGCTTAGTTGGGTTTTTTAGGACGAGTAATGCTACACCTACGTAATCCCAGCTACGTAATTAACGTAATGTGAAACATGTGAGCTGTTGATTGTAGATTGGGGGAGGGAGGGGCCCACCACCATGAAAATCAAGGGATGAGAGAGAGAGAGGCAATTTACGTTAACCCTTTCATAGGTTCCCGTAGATGTAGAAAGATGTGCCCGATCCTGCAACATAGGCCGTCCGATCTATATCTAACGGATAGGAAGGAAACTATGCCAATTTACCCGCACTCCTCTCCACATTTGCAGATAAGGCTTTCCCTCGTTCATCCTTTTCTCCCACAAGATCTTGATCTTCCGTGCAACGCACGGGCATCTTGCTAGTACTCCTACAATATGTATATTATTGTGAAAGTTCATATACACCGGCCGAGATTAATGCAAACACGGCATATTTTCATTACATTTCGAACTTTTATAGGACAAAAAAAACCCGACCCTAAACCTATTCTACGGCAGCGACCAACGTCCTCCTTCTGTGATCTCCATGTACGGGGGCGGGGTTCAAGACCCGTGAAGTGAAGGTGCGGTCTCCGGCGAGGAAAAGTAGAACATGGGAGACGGACCGGCCAGTTGGCACACCATGTCCTGCCGCCTCCCATGCCCTACTCATCCTCGGAGGAGTCCCCGACCTCGGCGGTGCCGAACGTTGGATGGCGGCAAGTAGGACGCGTGGCTGACGGTGCTCCCATCGTCAGCCGCCAGCGTGGCCACCGCTTGTGTGGCGACTTGAGCGAGGGCGGCGACCTTGAGCTCCATCCCTGAAGACAAGCTCTCCCGCAAAGCGTTCGCGCTTGCGGTCATGGTGGATGTGGTTCCAGGTAGGAGGACGATGCGCTATGGTGTGGAGGTTAGCTGGGCGTTGCCGCTTTAAGTAGCGCATTCCGGTGAGGCCAAGCGTCCGGGTGCGTCATTAAGTCGCCGGAGTTGGTTTCGCGGGCACCAAGCCACTTAATGACGACATACGAATGGATGGCATGAATGCGGGCAGCTGGCGCCGGCTGGGAACGCACCGCGCGATGGCGCGAGGGACGAGGGTTTTGGTGTGCCAGGGTAGTCAGCTGCGGTCGTGGCAACGTTGGAGATGCCCTTTGCTCACATGCGATCCCCGCATGTCATTGGAAAAGCAAGACGACCCGGCATGGTCTCAGGTCCAGAGGATGCAGTTGGCCGTGCTACACCACTCTGCGGACGCGTCGCGGCGCCCCGTGCATCCTCGACGAGCCGGGTGTTGGGGTGTGTTTGGATTGTGGCCAAAGTGCACCTTGCCAAAAAAATTGGTCATGACCAAAAGATTGGTCTTTGTTTGGATGGTTGCCATTTTTTGGCATGCCAATGAACTCTAGCCAACTCTAGTTCATTTTTTTGCCAATGTCGGCCAAATCATGGGCAACCAATACCTCAACCAAAATTTTGGTCATGACCCAAAGATTGGTCTTTGTTTGGATGGTTGCTATTTCTTTGGCATGCCAATGAACTCTAGCCAACTCAAGTTCATTTTTCTTGCCAATGTCGGCCAAATCATGGGCAACCAATACCTCAACCAAAATTTTGGCTACCCAATGCTTTTATGGGGCAACCTTGGGCACAAACCAAACATACCGTTGGTCGTGCCACAACACTAACTCCACCCTCGACAAACTGAAACCGACCGTGTCTAGCGACGATATGAGCGTGTCACTCACCACGGTCGCCGTGTCCAGAGGCGGTGCTGGAGCTGCGCCCTATTGTTGGCCCCAACGACCCACATGAACGGTTGTCGGTGGCGAGGAGGTCGTGGGCCAGCTCCTCCATTGGACTAGTCGGCGCTACATCGTCCCGACGGGTGTGCCCCACATGTCTGTTTCCCTGTTTTCCTGGCCATATTCGAGCGTCAGTGCTCCGCGTTGCGCATTAGGCTTTTCACTATGTAGGCCAAGCAAGACAACTTATTGTTTATTTGAGCCGTTCAAGTATAATCATGTGGCGTTTGCTTATTTCTCATTCCTCTCCAACCCTCTTCTCCATCGATCATGTCGCCCTCGAGTCGAGTCCATCCTCCCACATGCCTCATTTGAACATTCCACCGAGTATCATTCGCATGTACCCACCCTAGTCCTCTTTCAGTAGATCTCCGGACCCCGAGATGAAATCGAGAGGGAACGAGTGGGGGCATGTGATACCTAAGGCGGATTCAAAATTTTGAACCGGTGATCATAGCATCCGCAAATCATATATAAAGGGTATTCAATGTTCGTTTCGTTTTCGAACGTACAATATACTCCCTCCTATCCTTTCTAGTTTACATATAAGTTTTATGTGTAGTCAAAGTATATCTACTTTGATAAAAAAGGTATCAACATTCAACAATGCCCAATCAATATTGTTAGATTCGTACGTACTCCTAGATTTGTACTCGAGATGGTTTCCAATTTGACTATTGACAAGATTAATAGTACATGAGATGTATAATGTGAAAATTATATCATTGGAAACTCCTTTCACATACGAATTTGACTGTATGCTTTGTGTAAGTTGCATGTCATACATTATTACTCTAACATTTGGTTAAAGTTAGCCTCGAAAAACGCATTAGACCATGTATGCTTTGTGTAAGTTGCATGTCATATATTATTACTCTAACATTTGTGTAAGTTGCATGTGATATATTATTACTCTAACATTTGGTCAAAGTAGTATAGTGGAAGTGGATCCTTTGACGTAGGTATCCCTGCCTTACCGTCCCTTTCGGTCACTTATTGGCGGACCCCATGCTTGCTAGGTCCCGCATGTCAGTTACTCAATGGGTTCGGCCACGTCAGGGGATCCTCATCTGTAGTATACTCCCTCTGTTTTTATTTACTCCACATAAAATGGAGGGAGTGGTGGTATAATAAATGACGCGGGCGGGGGAGGGGGAGGGATGTCGGTTTGCTCTCAACTGCGGTCCCACAAGCGAGCGATAACACAAGACGAAGCGCGTTCCATTCGGTGAGCGACGTGGAGGGTCCAGCGTGCCGGGCTACAACACGAACGCGACAAGAGCGATGTACAGTCAATACCGATTGACCGGTCGTCATCGGAACCACTATTCACACCAGAAACTTCGCTGCTCGGCCTACGCCAGCCACTGCCCTAAAACCACACCAAATCTCCAGCCCATTCCCCCACCTTTCGATCCCCTAGCCCGCATCAAGCGTCCCCTAGTTTGCTGGAAAGCCATGGTGCGCCGCAAGATCACTTACTACAAGATGCTGACGCCGGAGCGTCGCGCAGAAATCGCGGCGGCGGTCAGCGCCACAGACCTCCGTTCCCAAGCTCGCATTGCGGCGAGCCAATCCCCGAGTTCTCTGGAGCCAAGCTATGAGGAGGAGGAAGCCGATCCAATATTCATGGCGGAGGTCGCGGCGCAGAAGGCCCCCGATGGGTATGAGACGATGGATGTCGACTTCGTGTCAGCGTCCGAGTCCCCCATGGTGCAGGCGGACCAGCGGTTCAACATGGCGATACAAAAGGAGGACCGGGAGGCAGAGGCTCAACTCGACGCGGAGCGCGTGCATGCCGCTGCCATCGAGGCTCTCCTGCAGGTGGAACCGGATGTCGTGGATGTGAACCGGGCGGTAGAGGCTCAACTTGAGGTGGAGCACGCGGATGACGCTGCCATTGAGGCCCTCCTGCAGGCGGAACCAGACGTCCTGGACTTGAACTGGGCGGCAGAGGCTCAACTCGACGCAGAGCGCGCGGATGCCGCTCTCATCGATGCCCTCCTGCAGGCGGAACCGGACGTCCTGGACTTGAACCGGGCGGTGGAGGCTCGACTCGACATGGAGCGTGCGGATGCCGCTGCCATCGAGGCCCTCCTGCAGGCGGAACCGGACGTCCTCGACTTGAACCGGGTTGTGCTCTCGTCTGTGCAGAGCACCCGCACGCTCCGCTTGAACGAGTAGCTGGAGGCCGAGGACAACCACGGTGCGGAGACACACGTCAGCAGCGACGGCTGGTTCGCGCCGGCAGCCAAAGACGACGAGGTCGTCTCTTTCCGCGAGCAGTGATAGTTTTTCTTTATGTTGTTGTTTTTATGGATCTTTTGCTGTGTAAAAACATATATTTGTTATGCAAGTCGCCTGACTTGGGTCAGTCTACCATTTCAGGCGGTTGGATGAATATCCTACGTCTCCTAACCCTTCTTTCCTTCTTCCTCACCTCTTCTTCTTCCCCTATAGACCACCGCACGGGCCGTACGGATAGTCCCCAACATGCGGTTGGATAAACATACTCTATGAACGAAAATTATGTGTCAGCGATAGGATGGCTGAGTTTGGTGTGTTCACATGCGACAACACGTGTCAGTGAGGGTGCATTCCCTTGGTTGGGTTTGCGGCGTGCAGGAGCGACCGTGTGAGGGTGCGGTGTGACCGCGGCGTGCAGGAGCGACCGTGTGAGGGTGCGGTGCGACCGCGATAGCCGTGCGCAAGTGTACCTCCTTCTCATTTTGAAAACTTTAGGCAAGCTTGGAAAAAATGTGTGGCGAAGTTTGGCAATGCAAGGCCTAGACCCAAACAGGATAAGTACGTACGTACTACTAGGAGTACTAGTGTTAAAAAAGAAATGCTGGGTTTTCCTTTGCGGGATTTAATCAATACAAATCCTCGTTTCACATGTCAATTAATGCGTATTTTTTTCTCCAAAGACCAAAGAGCTAACCATCTCACTCCTCATCGCTTGATTAATGCAGCGCCATGCCAACCAACCTTCTCACTTCCGCATGCATGCAGGGGATATTAATGTCCTTGGTTGCTAACCCATTAATTTTGCCTCGATTAGTGTTAGTGGCCCTTTGCAAATTGTAATTTTGATATACTGGCCTTGTGTACAAAAATGGAGGTAGTAACTATATTTGACTTCCTTCCCCATTGCGGTGACGTCAACGATATTTTTTTTTGGGTGGTTTGGCGAAGTGTGTTTGACGGAGAACACCATTGAGGGAGACCACGGTAAGTCATTCGCAAGTGCCGCCTGCAAGCCGAGACAACCGCCTTATTTGCATCCAGGAAGTCCTTTACTAGTACTACTATAACTAATGCGGTGAGATGGCTTCTCGAAGAAGACGATGGAGAAGCAGAGTCAGCGAAGAGTGAAATGATGGTTGCTTCGTCCGTGCTTTTGTGATTTGACGCCTCACTGCTTTGTGATTTGTGATAGAAGGGACGGAGGAGTAGACTGTCGTGGTTCTAAGTCTGACAGTAATGTAGGGGGGTAGGTATGGAGAGTCAAGATCTTAGCTATGGAGAAGTTGTAAGCACACGAGGTTTACGAGTTCAGGCCCTTCTCGGAGGAAGTAATAGCCCTACATCTCGGAGCCCGGAGGAGGTCGACTGGATTATGCGTGTATGAATTACAGGGGTGCGAACCCTTTACACTGAGGAGGGGGGTGGCTTATATAGAGTTCGCCGGACCCCTCCGGCCCTCAGTTCTGCAGGGTCTTAAATACATTAAGGTCGGGCGTTACTAGTAACGCCTCTAATAAAGTGCTATGATGACCATAAAAGCTACTTAATAACTGACCGTTTAGCGTGCGGAGTGCCTTTAGGTCTCCTGGCCGTCGGGTGGTTGGATCTTGGTCGAGTGATTGCTTCTTGGTCGAGTGGAACACCTCCAAGTCAATTGGAAGGTGATTTCTTCTTGAGATGTCCTTGGGTAGGGCAGCTGGGACAGGTCCATGACCCTACCCTAGGTACATAGCTTCATCATTAGCCCCCGAATGGATCGAGGTTTGAGTGGGAAAGGGGTTGAGCACTTCTCTGACTCATTTTTCATGTCAGGAGCATATCTTGTTTCAGATCAATGAACCTGAATGATGACAGCAACTTCCTTTTCAGTCGCCTTGATCCATTCTTAGTTTTTTTGTCAAGTGAGTTTCTTTACTCGAAAGGCTCCGAGTGATGGTGTGGAGGAGATCTTCGGTCTGACAAGTTGTTCTGCTGCCCGCAGATTTCGCGGGATCCAAATTTTGGGAAGCGCGCGGGACGGGGGAGGCTGCAGTAATCGGATGGGATAGGGAGGAGCCGCCTTGATCCCCACGCCACCTTTTTCGCCACGTACCGCGCGCACGATTATTACGGGATTTGACAGGACCGCCCGGGCCTACCAGTCAGCCACTCGGAAGCGGCCTCATATAAGGCGTCGGACCGGGGTCTCTTGAACAGTGCGTCTCCATTATCTCTTCTCCTCTTCAGGCTCCTTCGTCACACTCACTCTCGCCCCAGCGCCACCGCTCCGTACGCGTCTCGTCGGCGACGATGGGGAAGGAGAAGACGGCAGCTCTGGAGCGGGCGAAGAAGGCGGCGGCAAAGGCGAAGGGGAAGGCGAACAGTCGGGGTGGATCTTCCTCGCGAACCAGCCTGCCGAAGGGATGGATCCAGGGCAACTGGATCCACTTGACGATCACCCAAGAGGACCTCGACGACCTAGCCGAAGGAGGGCTGATCCCCCATGAATCGGCGCGGCTTGCGGGGAAGGAATCCGAGCCGCAACCTCGGGAGGGTGAGCGCGTTCTCTTTGCCACCCATGTCGACCATGGATTTTCCTTGCCTCCTCACCCTTTCTTTCGGGGATTTCTGGACTTCTTTGGGGCACAACTCCACCACTTCACTCCCAACACAATCTTTTATCTCGCCGCTTTCGTTTCTTTGTGTGAGAATTTCCTGGGTTGTTGGCCTCACTGGGGTCTTTTCAAGCACATTTTCACTTGTCGCTCTCAGACGGTGAAAAAGGCCAATCCGAGTGACGAGAGAACTCAAGTGATTCAGATGTGTGGGGGTCTTGGTGTTCAGATGAGAGGGAAAAGTTCCTTTCCGGCCATGATTCTTCCTAACTTAGTTCGCGGATGGCAGTCGACTTGGTTTTACAGCAAAGACCAGTCGACGCCAGGGCAGTCGACTGGCCTCCCTCCTTTTACCATGGACCGAGTGAGGAAACCCTCCTCTTTGAAGGTGCTCCCGGAGGAGAAGGTGCAGGTGAGGGTGCTGGTCGAGCGAGTGGTCCAGCTTATCCATGACGGGGTCACCGGTATGGATCTCTTGGAGGTCTTCCTCCAGAAGCATCCAGCCTCTTCAAGCCCGAGACCATCCGATGTGGATGTATTCGGGTCTTGATGACTCCACTCGGATTCACCCGGAGGAGGTCGATGACGACACACTGGAGAAGTGGCTGTCGGGCATGACTGGAAACAAGGACAACCCCAGGGGAGCCAGGAGAGTTCCTCCATTCGACCAGTCCCATGTACCAGAGAAGGTCCGATTCCAAGCTTTTGATTGTAATCTGAATTCAGTCACGCAGCTGTTTATTCCGCGTCGACTGACTTTATTCTTCCTGCTTTCTTTCAGGCCCTTATCAAAATGTATCCAATGCCTAACGGAGAGCAAGAGCAAGATCTGGAAGGAGAGGCGAGTGGCGGCGACAGTGGCGAATGGACTTCTGACGGTGAAGGGGACGGAGAAAGCGACGAATCAAGTGACGAAGAAGAAGTCAAGTCGCCTCCTCGCAGGGAGAGGCGATCCATGCTTGACCAAGAATGACCGAGCGCCCGCGAAAAGGCGACTGCTCAGGCTGGTCAGTCTTCAAAGCATCCTCGGATCTTTTCACCAACCCCGACCGAAAAAGAGCCAAAGCATCCCAAAGTTGCAGAGCCAAATACTCGGAAGGCGTTGCCGAAGATTAAGATTGACATCCCTGTCGCTTCTGCGTGAGTGTCTCCCTTTGTATTCACTCGACGCCCCATGCTGTTTGTTTTTCTTGTTTTAACCAGACGAACTTTGGAACTGGCAGCGCTGCTACTTCCGGGACCTCAGCTTACATGGACGAGGATGAGGTAATGGAGGATGTGGTCACTTCCAATCTGGGTATGATTTCTGCCATTCTGTCTTTATTTGGTCGACTCAACTGCAATGTGCACCATTGGGTGATGTGATTTTGGCGATTGAACTTCGCACAGCTCCCAACATTATCGACCTCCCCGATGATGATGAAGAGCCCGAGAGGCCTTTGACGAGGAAGAATAGGCAAGCTCCTACAAGCAAGGTGCCACAGTCGACACCGAGGGCGGAACCAGTCGTTCAGGACACTGGTGACGCCAATCGGGGTTCTGTTACCTTCGCCGTGCCACTGTCGAGTGCCTTGCCTTCTTCGTCGACTGCTCAGGCCCCTGTCGACCCACCTTCAGTTTTTGCGACCCATCATGTCCCAGAGGAGGAAGTGAATGCTGCCAAGGAAGCCATACGCCAGGCAGGCATCATGATGGAGAAGATGAAGACGGTGCGGGACGCCAGTCAAGTCGCCTAGGACGCCAGCTCGGCTCTCCAAAGCAACGTTTAGGTTAGTTGGTCACCGCTTGTTCTGTTAGGATATGCTATTTGAAGACTCTTTCCGAAAATCTTTGCATCTGTACACCCACTGGGTGCGTCGATTGAATTTTTGAACTAGTGGGGGCACGCTGAGTGCACCCACTGGGTGTAGTCCCCGAGACTACGGTGGACTGCTGGAAGTCGACTATAGTCTTTGTATTTTGTCGAGTGTAAACTGAACTGGTAGTTTGTCTCTTCCACTCGGTCTGGTCGAGTGGGATTAGAACCGGTGGGGGCACGCAAAGTGCACCCACTGGGTGTAGTCCCCGAGACCGCGGTCGAGTGCTGGCAGTCGACTGTGGTCTGAGTTCTTCTTTCTCTCCCTTTTTTTACTCCCTACACTCGACTCCGGCGGGCCGGTCGAGTGGGATCAGAACCGGTGGGGGCATGCAAAGTGCACCCACTTGGTGTAGTCCCCAAGACTATGGTGGACTGTGGGCAGTCGACCGTAGTCTTAGTACTTATTGTCTTTGTCGTTTTTCGCTGTAAAATAACTTATCCTCTTTGATTTCAGAAATCTTGTGATCTTGGAGCTCGCTTTGCTGACTTGGAGAAACAGCTGATCCAACTGAACCTTGACTTGGAGCTGTCCAAGACAGAGCTGCAAAAGGCCAAGGACGGCGCCAATGGTAAGACGAGTTTGTCGACTGGTTTGTCTTAGGCTTGAGTCCCCTTCTGCTCTTTCTGAATCAAGCATCATTTCTTTGCAGAAAAACTGAGAGAAGCTCTAGCGAAGAAGGATCAGGATTTGGCTGCTGCTCAAAAGGAAGCTGACGACAGAACCGCTCTGGCTGAACAGAAACTGGCTTTGGTCGGCCAGTTGGAAGAAGAGAATACCAAGATGAAATCTGCTCTGAACGAAGCCAACAAGGAGTGCACGCGCTTGAAGAAGGACAATCTCAACCTGTATGAGAAGATGGAAGGCATCACTCGTAGGAGGGACGATCTGGAGAGCTATCTGAGGAGCCTTGCCAAGAAGTTGTTCATCAAGCTTGAAGGTGCACATTTTGTTCCGACTGATTTTTTTTTGTGTCGACTCAGCGTAAGAAAATTGACTTATCCTTGGATCGTGAATGCAGAGTTTTGCCAGAACTTCGAGGAGGAGACTGGGCGGATTGAGCCAGGTTTGGACCCAATCAATTCTCCCGTGAAAGATGAAACTGCCATGAATCTGCTCTGACTGGAATCCCGCATCGACGATGTTGTGGACTACTTGGCTCGACTGAAGTTCGCCACGTCACGATCGACCCGGCACTTTGGCCAGAGGCCACGCTCCAGAATGATCTTGAGTCCCTGATGACTCGACTTAACGAGATCCCTGACCGAGTGCAGGAATGGAAGAAATCTTCTGCCCGGTGTGGTGCTGGTGTGGCTCTGTCTTTGGTTCGTGTCCATTACAAGGAGGTGCGACAAGATAAGCTGGCAGCAATCAAGGTCGCCAACACCCAAAAGCATGACTTCCGATCTTTTATGGAGACTTTCATCGCTGCAGCCACTCGGATCACCGACGGCGTCGACCTAGACGAGTTCGTCGAGCCTGCTAGTCCTCCTCCCGCGGAGTGAACAAACTTTTATGCCTCACCTTAAATTTGCCTCGGAATACCGAGTGGTTTTTTGTAACCGTTAAACTCTTTTGGGCTGAATGCCCGAGCACTTCGATCTGTGGTCCGGAACCTTTAGGATTTATCTGAACTTGGTTTATCATTGAATATCTTCATGAATCCCCCGTCGAGTGGAACTCGTTCTTCATTCGAGACAACTTTTGTATTTGTGGCGCAGCTCCGAAAGAGAAGGTAGTAGTCGACCTGCACCTCGTCGTCCTTGCGGGTCGGCGATGGAGCGTGCATTGTATTTGTGGCGAAGCTCCCAAGGAGAAGGTGGTAGTAGACTTGCACCTCGTCGTCCTTGCGGAGTGGGATGGAGCGCATGTTGTATTTGTGGCGAAGCTCCCAAGGAGAAGGTGGCAGTCGACTTGCACCTCGTTACTGCAGAGCGGGATGGAGCGCACGTTGTATTTGTGGCGAAGCTCCCAAGGAGAAGGTGCCAGTCGACCTGCACCTCGTTACTGCAGAGCGGGATGGAGCGTACGTTGTATTTGTGGCGAAGCTCCCAAGGAGAAGGTGGCAGTCGACCTGCACCTCGTCGTCCTTGAGGATTGAGATGTGTTTCGTACTTAAGCGAGTACTGGACTGCAGCTAAGCCCCCGAGCAGGAGGGTCGCTCACCACTCGGTAGGATTTTCAAATACTTAGGCCAGTACTGGACTGCAGCTAAGCCCCCGAGTGGGAGGGTCGCTCACCACTCGGTAGGATTTTCAAATACTTAGGCGAGTACTGGACTGCAGCTAAGCCCCCGAGTGGGAGGGTCGCTCACCACTCGGTAGGATTTTCAAATACTTAGGCGAGTACTGGACTGCAGCTAAGCCCCCGAGTGGGAGGCTGGCTCACCACTTGGTAGGA
>NC_041390.1:539634932-539645062 GCF_002162155.2 Triticum dicoccoides
GAGTACTGGACTGCAGCTAAGCCCCCGAGTGGGAGGGTCGCTCACCACTCGATAGGATTGTCAAATACTTAGGCGAGTACTTGACTGCAGCTAAGCCCCCGAGTGGGATGGTCACTCACCACTCGGTAGGATTTTCAAATACTTAGGTGAGTACTGGACTGCAGCTAAGCCCCCTGAGTGGGAGGCTGGCTCACCACTCGGTAGGATTTTCAAATACTTAGGCGAAACGGGTTCGCAACTAAGCCCCCGAGTGGGAGGCTGGCTCACCACTCGGTAGGATTTTCAAATACTTAGGCGAAACGGGTTCGCAGCTAAGCCCCTGAGTGGGAGGATGGCTCACCACTCAGTAGGAAATTATTTTTACAAACTTAGGCGAAACGGATTCGCAGCTAAGCCACCCACTGGGGGATTTCTCACGCAAACAAAAACAATAACAATCATTGGGAAAATTATAACGCTCTTGTCTTTGATAAATAAACTACATGAGTTTTTCTTATTACATCTCATCCGAGTGAGAATTCAAGTATAAAAGGGGCGGAGTAGCTCCGCATTCCAGGCTCGTGGCTCATCAATCTGGCGATCGACATTATAGAGGTGGTACGCTCCATTGTGGAGGAATCTGGTGACTATGAAGGGGCCTTCCCAAGTAGGAGCGAGTTTGTGTGGTTTCTGCTGATCCACTCGGAGGACTAAGTCTCCTTCTTGGAAGGCTCGACTCTTCACATTTCTGGCATGGAATCGACGCAAGTCTTGCTGATAGATGGTCGATCAAATCATGGCCATTTCTCTTTCTTCTTCCAAGAGGTCGACTGCGTCCTGCCGGGCTTGTTCTGCTTCATCTTCAGAGTAGAGCTTGACTCGGGGGGCGTTGTGAAGCAGGTCACTCGGCAAGACTGCTTCGGCTCCGTAGTCCAGAAAGAATGGGGTTCTTCCGGTCGATCGGTTCGGGGTTGTCCTCAATCCCCAAAGGATTGATGGAAGCTCGTCGACCCATGCACCTACTGCGTGCTTGAGATCATGCATCAATCGAGGTTTCAGTCCTTTGAGAATTAGGCTGTTTGCTCTTTCCGCTTGTCCATTCAACTGGGGTGAGCGACCGAAGCGTAGTCGATTCGTGTGCCCTGAGAGGCGCAAAAGGCCCTGAATATGTCGGAATCGAAGTTTGACCCATTGTCAGTGATGATGTTGTGTGGAACTCCATATCTGAATATCAACTCTCTGATGAAACTGATAGCAGTGCAAGCATCAAGATTCTTGATAGGCTTAGCTTCAATCCATTTGGTGAACTTGTCGACTGCTACTAGCACATGAGTGAAGCCTCTCCTGCCTGTTCTTAGTGGTCCAACCATGTCCAGCCCCCAAACAGCGAAGAGCCAGACGAGTGGAATGGTTTTCAAGGCTGACGTGGGCTTGTGCGACATATTGGAGTAATACTGACATCCTTCACATTTGTCGACTATCTCTTTTGCCATTTCATTGGCCCTTGGCCAATAGAATCCCGCTCGGTATGCTTTGGCCACAATGGTCCGAGAGGACGCATGATGACCACAGGTCCCCGAGTGGATATCATCAAGGATCATCTGACCTTCTTCTGGTGTTATACACTTCTGACTGACTCCAGTCGCGCTTTCTCTATACAACTGTCCCTTTATGACTGTAAAGGCCTTGAATCGATGGACGATCTGTCGAGCCTCTTCCTCATCCTCTGGGAGTTCTTTCCTTAGGATGTACGCGAAGCACGGTATTGTCCAGTCGGGAGTGATGATCAAGACTTCCATGACCAGGTCGACCACGGCTAGAACTTCAACTTCAGTCGGATCCGTTGCACTTTTTGGCTGCGGGGCTTCTTCAGTGAAGGGATCCTCCTGAACTGATGGTGTGTGGATGTGTTCCAAAAACACATTGCTGGGAATGGCTTCTCTTTTGGAACCTATTTTTGCCAAATCATTAGCTGCTTGATTTTTCAGTCGGGGTATGTGATGAAGCTCTAACCCCTCGAATTTCTTCTCCAGCTTTCTCACCGCATTGCAATAACCGGTCATGGCTGGACTTCTAACGTCCCACTCCTTCATCACCTGGTTAACCACCAAATCTGAGTCGCCATAGACCATGAGGCGACGGACGCCGAGTGAAATGGCCATGCGCAACCCATATAAAAGTGCTTCATATTCTGCCTCGTTATTGGAGGAATCAAAGTGGATTTGAAGAACATATCTGAGCTTATCTCCTCGGGGGGAGACCAACACCACCCCAGCACCGGAACCATTCAGCATTTTGGAACCGTCGAAGAACATGGTCCAATGCTCCGAGTGAACCTGAGTCGGCAGTTGCTGTTCCATCCACTCGGCGACGAAATCTGCTATTGCCTGGGACTTGATAGCTTTGTTTGCCTCAAACTTGATATCTAGAGGAAGGAGTTCAATCGCCCATTTTGCCACTCAACCAGTTGCATCTCTGTTATGCAGGATGTCTGACAATGGAGCGTCGCTAACAACTGTAATGGAATGATCAGAGAAGTAGTGAGCAACTTTCTTTGTGGTCATATAGATCCCATATACAAGCTCCTGATAATGAGGATATCTTTGCTTCGACGGGGTCAAAACTTCAGAAATATAATATACTGGGCGCTGAACTTTGAAGGCTTTTCCTTCTTCTTCCCGCTCGACCGTAAGTACCATACTGACGACTTGTCCCGTGGCTGCGATGTAAAGTAGCAAAGGCTCCTTGCTGATTGGGGCAGCAAGCACCGGTTGGGTGGAGAGCAAAGCTTTGAGCTCTACAAACGCTGCATCAGCTTCGGGAGTCCACTCGAACTTGTCGTACTTCTTCATCAATCTGTAAAGAGGCAATGCCTTTTCACCGAGACGAGATATTAATCGACTTAAAGCGGCCAAGCAACCAGTAATACTTCTGGACGTCGTGCACTCGCACAGTACTTTTCATTCGGAGTATAGTACCGACTTTTTCTGGATTGGCGTCGATTCCCTGTTCGGAAACGAGAAAACCGAGTAATTTTCCGCCAGGAACTCCGAATGTGCACTTTGATGGATTAAGCTTGATATCGTACCTCCTGAGGTTGGCAAAGGTTTCAGCAAGGTCAGTCAGCAGGTCGGAACCCTTCCGTGACTTGACCACAATATCGTCCATGTATGCTTCCACATTCCGACTGATTTGAGTGAACAAACACTTTTGAATCATCCTCATGAATGTGGCTCCGGCATTCTTGAGGCCGAACGGCATGGTAACATAACAGAAGCACTCGAATGGAGTGTGAAAGCTGTTTTGATCTCGTTAGGTCCATACAGACGGATCTGATGGTACCCAGAATAGGCGTCTAAAAAAGACAGTCGCTCACATCCCGCAGTCGAGTCGACTATCTGGTCGATGCGGGGGAGAGGAAAATGATCTTTTGGGCAGGCCCGATTGATATGTTTAAAGTCAATGCACATGCGAAGTGACTTGTCCTTCTTGGCGACCATGACAACGTTGGCGAGCCACTCGGAGTGGTAGATTTCTCGAATGAACTCCGCTGCTAAGAGCCGAGCCACCTCCTCTCCAATAGCCTTTCTCTTCTGGACGGCGGACCATCGGAGATGTTCTTTGACAGGTTTTACTTTTGAGTCGACTCTTAGGTGGTGCTCAGCCAGCTCCCTGGGAACACCCGGCATGTCAGAAGGCTTCCATGCGAAAATGTCCCAATTCTCACGAAGGAACTGGATGAGCGCTTCTTCCTATTTGGAGTTGAGTGTTGTTGAGATATGAGTCGGAGCAGCACTGGGATCAGTCGGATGGATGTGAGCCGGTTTCATTTCGCCAGACGACTGAAAAGCTGATTCTGTAGCGGGCTTCTTGGCTTGCAACAAATCACTCGGGTCTGCAGTCTTCTGGTATTCCTGCAGCTCTACCACTGCCATCTGAGCATCAGCGATCTATGAATCTTTCTAAAAACACTCTTCTGCTTTCTTCCGATTGCCCGTAACAGTGATCACACCATTGGGGCCAGGCATCTTCAATTTGAGATACACATAACATGGTCGGGCCATGATGCGTGCATAAGTCAGCCTGCCCAAAATAGCGTGATAGGCACTCTGGAAGTCTACAACTTCGAACGTCAACTTTTCTTTGCGGTAATTCTTGGAATCACCGAAAACCACATCAAGAGCAATCTGGCCGAGTGATTCAGCCTTCTTCCCAGGAATGACTCCATGGAAACTCATGTTGCTGTTACTGAGTCTGGACATCGGAATGCCCATCCCTTTCAACGTCTCAGCATATAGTATGTTGAAACCACTGCCACCATCCATCAAGACTTTGGTCAGTCGAGTGCCTTCAACAACTGGGTCGACCACCAAAGCTTGCCTCCCAGGGGTGGGAATGTGCGTTGGGTGGTCGGACCGGTCGAATGTGATGGCAGTCTAAGACCACTTCAGATAACTGGTTGTCGCCGGAGCAACCATATTCACCTCTCGGTTGATAACTTTCAGTCGACTTTTGCTTTCAACATTAGCAAAAATCATTAGGGTGGAATTGACCTGGGGGTATCCATCGTCACTATCTTCCTTGTCCTCAACTTTTTCCGACTCCTTTTCCTTATCTTTGGGCTGCTTGCCCTGGAACTGCTGGATCAAGAGTCGACACTGTCGAGTGGTATGTTTTGGGTAAATGAAATTACCCTCTTCATCTTTCTTGGTGTGGATGTGACATGGCAAATCCAACACATCATTTCCGTCCTGGTCTTTAACTTTCTTGGGGTTCCAAGGTCCTTTGGGTTTCCCCTTAAACTTTCCTTGAGTTACAGCCAAGGCTTCCCCAGGAGCAGCTGGCTCGGCTTTCCGCTTCTGTTTCCGATTGGAATTTCCTCCTCCGGTTTCTTGAGCGACTAACTTGAGCTTGCCACTCCTGAGTTGATCCTCATCTTCACCATTAGCGTACTTGGTGGCAATCTCCATCATCCGATTCAGAGACATATCTCCGGTTTGACCAAATTTCAGATTCAGTTCTCTGTACTTGACTCCTTCTTTGAAGGAACAGACTGCTTGGTGGTCAGGCACATTCTCTACCGTGTGGTGTAACATGATCCATCTCTGGATGTAATCCCTCAAAGTTTCATTCGGCTTCTGCCGCAAGACCGCAATTCCGTCAGCCCTACCGGTCGCTTGCATGTTCCTTCAAATGTGGTGACAAACACTCGGGCGAGATCTTCCCAAGTGTAAATGCTGCTGGGTGCTAACTGATTCAGCCACGCTCTGGCCGAGCCCTCCAACATGAGAGGCAGGTGCTTCATGGCCACTTCATCATTGCCGTCGCCAATCTGGACGGCCACTTGGTAGTGTTCAAGCCAAGTACCGGGTTTGGACTCACCAGTGAACTTACTGACTCCAGTCGCCAACCTGAAGTTGGGAGGAATCTCAGCGGCCCTGATGGCTCTACTAAAGCACCCTGGCCCCAAAACATGCACTCTGTTGCTGGTAGGTGCATCTCTGTCGTGACCTTCTCGGTGAGCCCTGTTCCTGTCGACCAAACCTTGAACGAGAATGGATCTCGCATCAAAGCCTGGTTCCCTGGGGTCGACCGGAATCCTTCACCCAACACTATGAGGGCGCCTATCATCTTGCTGTCGAGGCGCATACGACCCGCTCCTCGGGGGAGGGATGGGCACTCGACGTCGATCGTCACGATCGAATCGGTGATCATACTGCTCACGGTTCCCGTACTGATTACGCCGGTCCCCATGTCCCTCACGCCTCGGGGGCGATCTTGGGCTATGAGCCGACTGGACTATGCCTGCAGCAACGGATCTGCTAGGAATCCTGTTCCGCGACTGAGAAACAACGGAATTCTGGTCTCCTCCTGCCCGGAGTAACACTCTGATCTGCAGCAAGCCTCTGCCAACCTCCGACTGGGAAGGCTGAATCGACTCTGCTATACGGGCTGCAGCTGCTAAATTCTAAATCGGAGTTCGATATACCTGTGGGGGCGGAAAGAGCGGACGTCGACTGGATTCTGGAACCCGTTGTCGCGCACGCTCGTCGAGTGCTCACTGGAGGTTCTCCAGTCGAGTGCGCTCGGCCAAGTTTGCCAGGCGCGCGTCCTCCAAGGCACGAGCCTCGGGGGTCTCTCCAACAATAGGAGTGTGCAGTGCATCCATGTTCCGGCGACGCAGTTCTTCTCTCTGCAGCAATGTGAGAGGCTCGGGGAGATATTCCTCATGGGGACGCGACGGGTCGCCTCCACCTGCGCCTCTGTCGGTGCGGGGAAAACCGGGAGGACTGGGCGGTCCATCGACCATCAGAACCTCCGTTGCCGGATCACTGCTGTCGCACTCGGATGCAGTCTCTGTGGAGCCAGTCGACACATCGAACAAGCCGTAGAGGGATTCATCGGGCTCGATCGCCGCGACTTGAGGGGTGGCCGACTGGCGTGCCACCGCGTGTCTCACCCACCGCTGAAGTCTCGACCGACCGGAGCACTTGCGCCGGCGGGAAACAGGGGGGAGGACAACACAGGAGCCGACCGGTAGGGGGTCGATGGTTGCCGCAAGAGAACGCCACGGACGCACGCGCTAAAGTGCGTTGCCCCGCGGACAGGGAGTGTGTCCACATCGAGCATAGCCTCCTGAAGCCAAGCGGAGTTGTCGGCGATGAACGTGAGCGCGCCGAGACGGATCTTGCGGCCCTCCACCAAAACTCCGCCAGAAACCATGATGATTTGGATCGGAAAAGATCGCAACTCCTCCAACAAATTGCTAAAACACCTGCCCCATGGTGGGTGCCAACTGTCGTGGTTCTAAGTCTAACAGTAATGTAGGGGGGTAGGTATGGAGAGGCAAGATCTTAGCTATGGAGAAGTTGTAAGCACACGAGGTTTACGAGTTCAGGCCCTTCTCGGAGGAAGTAATAGCCCTACGTCTCGGAGCCCGGAGGCGGTCGACTGGATTATGCGTGTATGAATTACAGGGGTGTGAACCCTTTACACTGAGGAGGGGGGTGGCTTATATAGAGTTCGCCGGACCCCTCCGGCCCTCAGTTGTGCAGGGTCTTAAATACATTAAGGTCGGGCGTTACTGGTAACGCCTCTAATAAAGTGCTATGATGACCATAAAAGCTACTTAATAACCGACCGTTTAGCGTGCAGAGTGCCTTTAGGTCTCCTGGCCGTCGGGTGGTTGGATCTTGGTCGAGTGATTGCTTCTTGGTCGAGTGTCTTCGAGTCTGTCGAGTGGAACACCTCCATGTCAATTGGAAGGTGATTTCTTCTTGAGACGTCCTTGGGTAGGGCAGCTGGGACAGGTCCATGACCCTACCCTAGGTACATAGCTTCATCATAGACTCTGTGCTCTATACTGTACTACATGCGTCCAAGCATGGGAGAAAGAGGAGATACATTGCATTTTTCTATTCCTTCAATCAATCAATCAGGGAGCTTCGGTTCCATCTTTTTGGCTTTGGCAACACCATCCACAATGGTTCCCACGATGCCAAAATCTATTTTCACATTTGGTTAGACATTGTGGATGCCCTTAACTGTACCACTTGGTTTTGCTCCTGTGTGTTATCTATACAAATCTCAATTATATTGATCTAAAAAATTATAGAATCGAGATTAGTAAAAAGGAGGTGATTTTGCCGCGCGGATGGCGGGGGAGGTTTCTTATTTGAGCAATGCTACATCCATGTAATGGTTTATGGAAAGTTACGAACTGATGTGATGTGGGACTATTTGATTGGATTAAAGGAGAGGAATAGGCCCATCGCACCTGAAAATCAGGGGGCATATATAGATTAGATGGAAAGTATACATAGCAGCTACGTAGCCCTTTGTAAGTCTAGGATTAGGCTTCTTATTTTCGGAGGACGTTGTCTTGGCGGTTTGCTAATATGTAGTCCCACGTGTCAGTGCTTTACCAAGCCGATCCGCGTCCCACATGAGGTAGAACAATGGCAGAAGCAACACGTGGTTAAGTTGAAGAAGATGAGGGAGAAGCGGATTCAACAACGAGTGAAATGATGGTTGCTTCGTCCTCCAACTTAACTGCGGGAAAGGTGCAGCTTTGTGATTTGACGCCTCATTGCTCATTACTACGCCGGTGCCATGACTGGGGTGCTTCACCCCGGCTGCTCTGCACTGTATTCCTGTATGGCACATGGACCCGGTAGCTAGATGTCCCACATGTCGGCGAAAGGGACTAGAAGATTTATGAAAGCGAGCACTCCACTCTTACGACGGAGGAGTAGACGACACGACGGCCCATTGAACTGTCACTTGTAATGTATAGTACTATAGTTTTGCTGTTTTGCACGATCCATCGATACAAACCCGATTAAACAGGAAAGGGCATGATTTTTCCCGCGCGGTAGATGATACTAGCCATACATTTCAAAGGCAATTTTAATGTATGCAAACTGAATAATTATAAGTAACAATATGATAATATAATAAAACTAAAAACACATATGATTTATTGTGTTAGAGTGTAGTAGTAGTGATGTATTGCATAGTTGTTAGATGTAACATGCGAGAATGTGTAGAGATGTAGTTTTGGAGGGCCTACAGAGAGAAAAGCGTAATACGGTCACCGAACTTCAGAATAAGCTGATTATGGTCACTATATACGTTTTGCGGTGATTATACGGTCACTTGCTCACAGCTCAGCATCGGATTGCACTCTGTTGACCGGCCAAATAGTCTGCGTGGCGCCATGTTGACTAGTTAAATTTTTGTTGTGGGTCCCACCTGTCAGTTCGCATAGGCAAAAGGTCAGATAAACACAAATTTATGCAGGCGCGACAAGACTCCAACCCGTGCGCGGGAATCACCTGGTTGTGTATGTGTCTGTCAGGGCCTGATGTGTGCGCATGCACATGTAGGTTGAGCACTTGAGCGTGAGAGTGTGTGTTGGTTGTGTGGTGTACTGGTGTGTGCATGCATGCGTGCGTGTGTGCGTGTGAGTGTTGCATGCGTGCGTGGCTGCGTGTGTACGTGTGAGTGTTGCATGCGTGCGTGGGTGCATATGTTTGTGTGAGTGTTGCATGGATGCAGTTCGTGTGCATGCGTGCATGTGTGTATAATCACCACACCAGCTCCTGTGTGTTAAAACAGACGGCTCAGCATACTAATACAAGGCCACCTTGTTCACTGTGCCCGCGGTCATGACTTCGAACCACCGTCCAATATTTTTTGTCGTTTGTTTTCATTCTTACTAGCAAGATGTCAGTGCGTGGCACGTAACATCAAGATGCATTTGTATGACTAGTTTATCTTGTGAGAGAAAAGGATGAACAAGGGAAGGCCTTATTTGCAAATGTGGAGAGGTGTGTGGGTACCTTTTTGCAAAATTGCCATAGTTTCTTTCCTATCCGTCAGATATAAATCGGACGGCCTATATTGCAGGATGGTAGGCACACCATCATCACCAACTCTGTTTTTTATAAGAGTGTATTTTATGTATTTTATAAGAGTGTAGATGTAGAGTAGATACAAGTCGACAGGTGGGCACGATGGTAGTGAGATAATGTGATGCAACACTAGAGGTGCCACATGGAGCGTTTAACTGGTCAACTACAGAGTTGTACGGTGAGCCCGTGACTGCATAATAACCACTAAACGTAAATGGTGACCGTAATGAGTGGATTCTGAAGTCCAATGTACGTATCGTGCTTTCGCTTCAAATACAATGATCGTCATTGCATATGTCGCGAGAGAAAGATGAAACATGCGTGAATTTTCTGGGGGCTTACTTTTAGAGGACCTGGAGATAGTTTTGTGTGCATACGTGAAAGGGGTGTACAGGGGGGTATGCGATGGAGAGAGAGATGCTCTTCGTTTCTCTTTATTATGACTAACTTTGCATATAGTATAAAAATATACAAATTCACAGTGCGGAATAAATATCATTGTGGGCACCATGCAATGCAAATTAGCGTTCGTACTCCTCCATATAACTTTGTAATGTTGTATATATGTAGAAACTCTAAAATAATTTTTTGGCCACACTTTATTCAAAAGGAATGTTGTATGCAAAATAAACGTGAAGAGAGGGCTTTTTAGATCAATGGGGTACGTGATGTAACATGTGTGAATGTGTAGTTGATGCATTTGGCGGGGCCTAGAGAGGTATGTGTGTGTATTAC
>NC_041390.1:539645187-539661171 GCF_002162155.2 Triticum dicoccoides
AGAGAGAGATGAATATGACGTCATGACAAGAGATTCCATTCCCTTGAGTGTGTATATGCAATGGGGGAGGGAATAGAGGCACCAGGAGAAATTTTCTCTATGTGTGGTGTTTGTGTTGGTATGTGTGGGTGTGAGAAGATAATGAGACGTGGGGGCAGAGGGTGTGTCACCGCGTGAGGTCCGGTGGGTTGAGGTGAGGCCCTTCGTTCTGTTCCATCCCGCGCCACATTGGTTGGCCCGTGATGCATTTAGGAAGACCCATGGATGACTAGTCGTACAAGACAAAGATAGCAGAATTGTGAAGGACTCTGTGTCCACTGACAAAGCCAGCTAGGATTTGTAACCCTAGGTTCTCGGACTAAGGTAACCCCTTTATCTCTGATATTACTATTCATCCAACCTAACTTTAATGGGCATCCTATAGAATGCTCTGCTAGAATCATACTCGTCGATTAGGAAGAGAGCTGTGAGACAATGCATGAGAGATAGGCGTAAAGATAATGTGCGTACATGAGACACGTAGGTAGGTCCATGTATATAGAAAGGGTCGATGAGGATTCTGTGTGTGTATGTTTGCGAGAGGAAGAGTGCTTGTGATAAAGGTTAGTGAAAACAGTTGTAAATGGTTACGAGAGGGAGGGAGGGTTATATCTAGAACATGTGTGCGAGAAAGACACCTCGGGAGAGTGTGTGAGCATGTGTGAGAGACCACCGATGGAGAGTGAAACTACACGTAAAAGACTGCTCTACACATTGATTAAAGATATAAATTGTATCCAAATATTAGGATGGGATCATGATATTTGCAATTCGCGTAAGGGGCGGTCATTGATCCATCAGACATCTAGATTCTATCGAATTTGAGCATGTCTATGTTATTATTCGACACAATTGATCCACATAGTTAGTATTTTGAACTCCAGACAATGCATCACTTTAGCAATCGAATATAAATGTGAGTATAGTTCATGTTGTGTGTGTAAAGCACATTATACATACGAAAGTTACACAATGGACATTATAAATAGCTACTACCTATGAACTAGCATACATTTGAATTCAACTTAAGGTGGTTTAAAAAATCAAATTCAACATGAAGTCCATTCAATTATTTGAATTTGATATCATGGCATTTGTAAACCATACCTAAATTATGGGGGCACCAATCTTTGCTCTAATTTTGTACATAATAGCATATGTAGTCGTGTACAAAATAGATTCAAATTTAGCTCCTCCATTCCAAAATAATCATAGTTATAGGATTTTCAAGTGTCAAAATTTCAAAAAGAAGCGGATAATTTAATGAGGTTTTCAAACATACAGGGTCAAATATAACGTTGTATATTTAGGTCAATCCTCATAGTTCAAGAGTACTCTAAACGTGAATGCTTGTGTTTCAAAATTTCGAACGAAGCGCCAAAAGAGCATCTACTTACCCGAAACCACGTGAGGCCAATGTTTGGAAGTACAAGGAAAATACTTTTCTAATAACTTCGACCCGTGAAACCTACCAGCCCGACGTCCAAAGGTCTAAACCGGGGTAGGTTTGTAGCTTCATCTAGACGCCACACAACCGCATCCAAAAACATTCATACACAATGGCCGCCTAAGCACACATGCGCGCGGTCAAAATCACTCCCGCCCACTATTTGGGACACCTGGGATTACCATCCTACCTCGACCCGCAGTAGGTCCGAAATTTAAGAGGGGGGCAAAGTTTGTACTTTCCCCAAATTTCAAACAACCATGTCCCATTTCTGTTCAAAAAAGCCAAAAACAAGCGCGTCCCAGACCGAAACATGGTTCCCCCCCACCCGTCCGATTCCCCATGCATACTCCATGGGCGCCAAAACTACCTCTCAACCAGCCGCGAAACCCCGGCGTCCTTCGTCCGCCACCCCATCCCACCCATCAACCGCCGCCCTCCTCCATCACGCCGGAGCCGTTACCCCGATGTCGTCGTCCACCACAACCTCAACCGCAACGCCCTCCACGGCTAGTAGTTGAAGCCGAGGCCGAGCCGTTCGTACCCAAGCCAGTTCAACCACACCGTCCTACGCCTCACCGCTGCCGCTCCAACTTCGCCACCCTCCACCGCACCGGAGCTATTCCTGCTACGCCGTCCTTCGCCGCCTCGGATCTGCTTCACCTCCGCCGACATACGGCCACGACAACACAGTCAACAATTTGGCCATGGGTTCGTGCTACCTCTTGAGATTGCATTGGATTTCCCCGAAGAGGAAGGGATGATGCAGTAGAGTAGCGTAAGTATTTCCCTCAGTTTTTGAGAACCAAGGTATCAATCCAGTAGGAGGCCACACTCAAGCCCCTCGTACCTGCACAAAACGATAGCTACTCGCAACCAACGTGATTAGGGGTTGTCAATCCCTTCACGGGCACTTACGAGAGTGAGATCTGATAGATATAATATTTTTGGTATAGAGATGCAAAGTAAAAATTAAAAGGCAACATAAAAAAGCAAATCAAGATTAAAGTGATGGAGATTGATATGATGAGAATAGACCTGGGGGCCATAGGTTTCACTAGTGGCTTCTCTCAAGAGCATAAGTATTCTACGGTGGGTGAACAAATTACTGTTGAGCAATTGACAGAATTGAGCATAGTTATGAGAATATCTAGGCATGATCATGTATATAGGCATCACATCCGTGATAAGTAGACCGAAACGATTCTGCATCTACTACTATTACTCCACTCATCGACCGCTATCCAGCATGCAACTAGAGTATTAAGTTAAAAACAGAGTAATGCTTTAAGCAATATGACATGATGTAGAGAGATAAATTCATGCAATATGAAATAAACCCCATCTTGTTATCCTTGATGGCAACGATGCAATACGTGCCTTGCTGCCCATTCTGTCACTAGGAAAGGACACCGCAAGATCAAACCCAAAGCTAAGCACTTCTCCCATGGCAAGAACTACTAATCTAGTTGGCCAAACCAAACGGATAATTCGAAGAGACTTGCAAAGATAACCAATCATACATAAAAGAATTCAGAGAAGATTCAAATATTATTCATAGATAGACTTGATCATAAACCCACAATTCATCGGTCTCAACAAACGCACAGCAAAAACAAGATTACATCGAATAGATCTCCACAAGAGAGGGGGAGAACTTTGTATTGAGATCCAAAAAGAGAGAAGAAGCCATCTAGCTACTAACTATGGACCCGAAGGTCTGAGGTAGACTACTCACACTTCATCGGAGGGGCTATGATGATGTCGAAGCCCTCCGTGATAACGACCCTCTCTGGCGGAGCTCCGGAACAGGCCCCAAGATGGGATCTTGTGGATTCAAAAAGTTACGACGGTGGAATTAGGTTTTTGGCTCCCCTTATGATCGTTTTGGGGTATGTAGGTATATATAGGAGGAAGGAGTACGTCGGTGCAGCTCCGAGGGGCCCACGAGGCAGGGGGGCGCCCCCCACCCTCGTGACCGCCTCTCTGTTACCTTGGCGTAGGGTTCGAGTCTACTGGATCACGTTCGGTGAGAAAATCACGTTCCCGAAGGTTTCATTCCGTTTGGACTCCGTTTGATATTCCGTTTCTTCGAAACACTGAAATAGGCAAAAAAACAGCAATTCTGGGCTGGGCCTCCGGTTAATAGGTTAGTCCAAAAAATAATATAAAAGTGGAAAATAAAGCCCAGTATAGTCCAAAACAGTAAATAATATAGCATGGAGCAATCAAAAATTATAGATACGTTGGAGATGTATCAGGCATCCTCAAGCTTAATTCCTGCTCGTCCTCGAGTAGGTAAATGATAAAAAGAGAATTTTTGATGCGGAGTGCTACCTTGCATAATTTCAATGCAAATCTTCTTAATTGTGATATGAATATTCAGATTCGAAAGATTCAAGACAAAAGTTTATATTGACATAAAAATAATAATACTTCAAGCATACTAACAAAGCAATTATGTCTTCTCAAAATAACATGGCCAAATAAAGTTATCCCTACAAAATCATATAGTTTAGTCATGCTCCATTTTCGTCACACAAGAATGCTCTCATCATCCACAACCCCGATGACAAGCCAAGGAATTGTTTCATACCTTAATAATTTCAAACTCATAAACTTTCACGCAATACATGAGTGTGAGCCATGGATATAGCACTATGGATGGAATAGAATATAATGATGGGGGTTATGTGGAGAAGACAAAAAGGAGAAAGTCTCACATCAACGAGGCTAATCAATGGGCTATGGAGATGCCCATCGATTGATGTTAATGCAAGGAGTAGGGATTGCCATGCAACAGATGCACTAGAGCTATAAATGTATGAAAGCTCAACAAAAGAAACTAAGTGGGTGTGCATCCAACTTGCTTGCTCACGAAGACCTAGGGCACTTGAGGAGGCCCATTGTTGTAATATACAAGCCAAGTTCTATAATGAAAATTCCCACTAGTATATGAGAGTGATAACTCAAGAGACTCTCTATAAGAAGAACATGGTGCTACTTTGAAGCACAAGTGTGGAAAAAGGAATAGTAGCATTGCCCCCTTTTCTTGGCCTTCTTTTTTTCTTTGGCCTTTCTCTTTTTTGGGACAATGCTCTATTGAATGATGATCATCACACTTCTATTTATTTATAACTCAATGATTACAACTCGATACTAGAACAAAGTATGACTCTATCTGGATGCCTCCGGTGGTGTACCGGGATATGCAATGAATCAAGAGTGACAAGTATGAAAAAATTATGAACGGTGGCTTTGCCACAAATACTATGTCAACTACATGATCATGCTAAGCAATATGACAATGATGAATGTGTCATGATAAACTGGATGGTGGAAAGTTGCATGGCAATATATCTCGGAATGGCTATGGAAATGCCATAATAGGTAGGTATGGTGGCTATTTTGAGGAAGATATAAGGAGGTTTATGTGTGAAAGAGCGTATCATATCACGGGGTTTGGATGCACCGGTGAAGTTTGCACCAACTCTCGATGTGAGAAAGGGCAATGCACGGTACCGTAGAGGCTAGCAATGATGGAAGGGTGAGAGTGCGTATAATCCATGGACTCAACATTAGTCATAAAGAACTCATATACTTATTGCAACAATCTACAAGCCATCAAAAACCAAAGTATTACGTGCATGCTCCTAGGGGGATAGGTTGGTAGGAAAATACCATCGCTCGTCCCCAACTGCCACTCATAAGGAGGATAATCAAATAACACCTCATGTTTCAAATTTGTTGCATAACATTTACCATACGTGCATGCGACGGGACTTGCAAACTTTAACTCAAGCACTTCTCAAATTCACAATTACTCTACTAGCATGACTTTGATATTACTACCTCCATATCTCAAAACAATTATCAAGCATCCAACTTTTCTTAGTATTCAACACACTCAAAAGAAAGTTTCACAAATCTTGAATACCAAGCATGTTATTATTAAGCAAATTACCATGCTATTAAGACTCTCAAAATAATTTAAGTGAAGCATGAGAGATCAATAGTTTCATTAAAACAAATCCACCACCGTGCTCTAAAAAATTTCTAAGTGAAGCACACAGAGCAAAATTATAGTGCTCAAAAGATATAAGTGAAGCACATAGAGCAAAACTACATAGCTCAAAAGATATAAGTGAAGCTCATAGAGTAAAACTACATAGCTCAAAAGATATAAGTGAAGCACATAGAGTATTCTATCAAATTATAAATCATGTATGGCTCTCTTAAAAGGTGTGTACAGCAAGGATGATTGTGGCACACTAACAACCAAATACACAAATAATACAAGACGCTCCAAGCAAAACACATATCATGTTAGTGAATAAAAATATAGCTCCAAGTAAATTACCGATGGAAGTGGACGAAAGAGGGGATGCCTTCCGGGGCATCCCCAAGCTTTGACTTTTTGGTGTCCTTGGATTATCTTGGGGGTGACATGGGCATCCCCAAGCTTAGGCTCTTGCCACTCCTTGTTCCATAATCCATCACAAGAATTCACCCAAAACTTGAAAACTTCACAACACAAAACTTAAAGTAGAAAACTCGTGAGCTCCATTAGCGAAAGAAAACAAAAAACCACTTCAAGGAACTGTAATGAACTCATTATTTATTTATATTGGTGTTAAACCTACTGTATTCCAACTTCTCTATGGATTATAAACTATTTTACTAACCATAGATTCATCAAAATAAGCAAACAACACACGACAAACAAAATCTGTCAAAAACAGAACAGTCTGTAGTAATCTGTAGCTAGCGCAATATCTGGAAACCCAAAAATTCTAAAATAAATTGCTGGACGTTAGGAATTTGTCTATTAATTATCTTCAAAAATAATTAACTAATATCACTCTCCAAATAAAAATGACAGCAGTTCTTGTGAGCGCTAAAGTTTCTGTTTTTTACAGCAAGTTCAACAAGACTTTCCCCAAGTCTTCCCAATGGTTCTACTTGGCACAAGCACTAATTAAACACAAAAAACACAACCAAAACAGAGGCTAAATAATTTATTTATTAATAAACAGGATCAGAAAGCAAGGAATAAAAATAAAATTAGGTTGCCTCCCAACAAGCGCTATCGTTTAACGCCCCTAGCTAGGCATAAAAGCGAGGATAGATCTAGGTATTGCCATCTTTGGTAGGCAATCCATAAGTGGCTCTCATGATAGTTTCATATGGAAATTTTATTTTCTTTCTTGGAAAGTGTTCCATGCCCTTTTTTAATGGAAATTTAAATCTAATATTCCCTTCCTTCATATCAATAATCGCACCAACCGTTCTAAGGAAAGGTCTACCAAGAATAATAGGGCAAGAAGGATTGCAATCTATATCAAGAACAATGAAATCTACGGGCACATAATTTCTATTTGCAACAATAAGAACATCATTAATCCTTCCCATAGGTTTCTTAATAGTAGAACCCACAAGACGCAAGTTTAGAGAGCAATCATCAAAATTACGGAAATCTTGCAAAGCACACAAAGTTTTGGGGATAGTGGAGACACTAGCACCCAAATCACACAAAGCATAAAACTCATGATCTTTAATTTTAATTTTAGTAGTTAGTTCTCACTCATCATAGAGTTTTCTAGGGATAGAAACTTTCAACTCAAGTTTTTCTTCATAAGATTGCATCAAGGCATCAACAATATGTTCGGTGAAGGCTTTCTTTTGACTATAAGCATGTGGAGAATTTAGCACGGATTGCAACAAGGAAATACAATCAATTAAAGAGCAACTTTCATAATTAAATTCCTTGATATCCAATATAGTGGGTTTAGCAACATCTAGATTTTTATTTCTTTCAACCCCACTTTCAGCAATTTCATCATAAAGATTTAAATACTCCGAGTTTTTAGAACGCCTTCTAGGTAAAGGAAGATCATATTCAGTTTCATCAAGATTCATATTGCAAAACAAAGATTTAATAGGAGACACATCAATAACTTTTAGATCTTCATCTTGATTTTCATAGGAATTGGAAGAACACGCTTTAATAAAGGCATCTTTGGAAGCACGCATCCTAGCGGTTCTTTCCTTGCACTCATCAATGGAAATTCGCATGGCTTTGAGAGACTCATTGATATCATGCCTAGGAGGAATAGATCTAAGTTTTAAAGAATCAACCTCAAGAGAAATTCTATCAACGTTCCTAGCCAAATCATCAACTTTAAGCAATTTCTCTTCAAGCAAAGCATTACAATTCTTTTGTGAATTCATAAAATCTTTAACACTATTCTCAAATTCAGATGGCATCTTATTATAATTTCCATAAGAGTTGTTGCAGGAATTCCCATAATTATTAGAAGGGTTACTAGGATATGGCCTAGGATTAAAATTCCCTCTATAAGCGCTGTTACCAAAATTATTCCTACCAACAAAATTCACATCCATAGATTCATTGTTATTCTCAATCAAAGTAGACAAAGGCATATCATTAGGATCAGAAGAAACACTCTTAGTAGCAAATAATTTCATAAGTTCATCCATCTTTCCACTCAAAACATTGATTTCTTCTATCGCATGCACTTTTTTATTAGAAGATCTTTCAGTATGCCATTGAGAATAATTAAACATAATATTATCTAGGAGTTTAGTAGCATCTCCTAAAGTGATTTCCATAAAAGTGCCTCCCGCGGCCGAATCTAAAAGATTTCTAGAAGCAAAATTCAATCCGGCATAAATTTTTTGTATAATCATCCAGAAATTCACACCATGAGTAGGGCAATTACATATCATTAATTTCATTCTCTCCCATGCTTGTGCAACATGTTCATGATCAAGTTGCTTAAAGTTCATAATAACGTTTCTAAGAGAGATGATCTTAGCGGGAGGAAAATACTTATAGATAAAAGCATCTTTGCACTTGTTCCAAGAATCAATACTATTTTTAGGCAAAGATGAAAACCAAGCTTTAGCACGATCTCTAAGCAAAAAAGGAAATAGCTTCAATTTAACGACATCATTATCGACATCTTTTTTCTTTTGCATATCACATAAATCAACGAAGCTATTCAGATGAGTAGCGGCATCTTCACTCGGAAGGCTGGCGAATTGATCTTTCATAACAAGATTCAACAAAGCAGTATTGATTTCACAAGATTCAGTATTGGCAAGAGGAGTAATCGGAGTGCTAAGGAAATCATTATTATTGGTATTGGTGAAGTCACACAATTTGGTAGTATCTTGAGCCATCGTGACAAACAAGCAATCCAACACACGAGCAAACAAAAAGCCAAGCGGAAAAGAGAGGGAGGATAGAGAGAGAGGGCTAATAAAACGGCAAGGGTGAAGTGGGGGAGAGGAAAACGTGAGGCAAATGGCAAATAATGTAATGTGAGAGATAGGGATTGTGATGGGTACTTGGTATGTTGACTTTTTGCGTAGACTCCCCGGCAACGGCGCCAGAAATGGCTCATTGTCGGGAGTCAAATCTTGACTTGCGCGAACCTCCCCGGCAACAGTGCCAGAAATTCTTCTTGCTACCTCTTGAGCTTGCATTGGATTTCCTCGAAGAGGAAGGGATGATGCAGCAGAGTAGCATAAGTATTTCCCTTAGTTTTTGAGAACCAAGGTGTCAATCTAGTAGGAGGCCATGCTCAAGTCCCTCGTACCTGCACAAAACGATAGCTACTCGCAACCAACGCGATTAGGGGTTGTCAATCCCTTCACGGTCACTTACGAGAGTGAGATCTGATAGATATAATATTTTTGGTATTTTTGGTATAGAGATGCAAAGTAAAAAGTAAAAGGCAAAGTAAAAAACAAAGCAAGATTAAAGTGATGGAGATTGATATGATGAGAATAGACCCGGGGGCCATAGGTTTCACTAGTGGCTTCTCTCAAGAGCATAAGTATTCTACGGTGGGTGAACAAATTACTGTTGAGCAATTGATAGAATTGAGCATAGTTATGAGAATATCTAGGCATGATCATGTATATAGGCATCACATCCGTGACAAGTAGACCGAAACGATTCTGCATCTACTACTATTACTCCACCCATCGACCGCTATCCAGCATGCATCTAGAGTATTAAGTTAAAAACAGAGTAATGCTTTAAGCAAGATGACATGATGTAGAGAGATAAATTCATGCAATATGAAATAAACCCCATCTTGTTATCCTCGATGGCAACGATGCAATACGTGCCTTGCTGCCCCTTCTGTCACTGGGAAAGGACACCGGAAGATCGAACCCAAAGCTAAGCACTTCTCCCATGGCAAGAACTACCAATCTAGTTGGCCAAACCAAACGGATAATTCGAAGATACTTGCAAACATAACCAATCATACATAAAAGAATTCAGAGAAGATTCAAATATTATTCATAGATAGACTTGATCATAAACCCACAATTCATCGATCTCAACAAACACACCACAAAAAGAAGATTACATCGAATAGATCTCCACGGGAGAGGGGGAGAACTTTGTATTGAGATCCAAAAAGAGAGAAGAAGCCATCTAGCTACTAACTATGGACCCGAAGGTCTGAGGTAAACTACTCACACTTCATCGGAGGGGCTATGATGATGTAGAAGCCCTCCGTGATAACGGCCCTCTCCGGCGGAGCTCCGGAACAGGCCCCAAGATGGGATCTTGTGGATACAGAAAGTTGCGGCGGTGGAATGAGGTTTTTGGCTCCCCTTCTGATCGTTTGGGGGTACGTCGGTATACATTGGAGGAAGGAGTACGTCGGTGGAGCTCCGAGGGGCCCACGAGGCAGGGGCGCGCCCTAGGGGGGCAGGCCCCCACCCTCGTGACCACCTCTCTGATGCCTTGGCATAGGGTCCAGGTCTCCTGGATCACGTTCGGTGAGAAAATCACGTTCCCGAAGGTTTCATTCCGTTTGGACTCCGTTTGATATTCCGTTTCTTCGAAACACTGAAATAGGCAAAAAACAGCAATTCTGGGCTGGGCCTCCGGTCAATAGGTTAGTCCCAAAAATATTATAAAAGTGGAAAATAAAGCCCAATATAGTCCAAAACAGTAAATAATATAGCATGGAGCAATCAAAAATTATAGATACGTTGGAGACGTATCAGTTCTTCCAAGCCTGCACCCTCCAGAACATGGGTTTCCCCGGTAAAAAGAAGAAGATCAGCGCGACTTGTGGAAGTGACCACACCGACAACCGAAAAGGTACCCCTCTCCCCTTATTCATGCAAATCTTACGTCTCTGCTTGCACGGTATTCATCCCACAGAAGACATTAGTTGACCGCTTCTTCTTGATACTAGATGTTCCTAGTAACTCGCGATGCACAAGGTTTCTCCTCATATACTATTTCACCTTAGCTAGAGGTCCGTCGCCCCCCTGAATTTCAATTTATGGCCACTTGATTCCCAATTAACGGAAGCATTCCCCGGCGTAACAGGCGCCAGTACGCCTATTACGCCGGGGAAGCAGCGCCTTGGTGTTTATCTTAGGGGCGTGTGCGGCCTAGAGCTACTGGCGCCCGATCTGGAGGTCGGCCGGGATTAAAGGGATGGCCTGGGGGCGCTGCCAAGCACAACGGTGGTGTGAGGTCGATGGGAGGGCGGGGCGGCGGAGGCAGGGGTCTTGGCCGGTGGTCGCTGGCGGTTCGAGAAAGATCGTCAATAGTGACTGGTGGGAGGTAGACGAAGGCCATCTGACCGTTCCTTATAGATCGGACGGTTCATTAAAAATCGACTGACCTATTTATTTTCAGTCGACTGTTATCTTAGATATGACCACATGTGGTGGTGTGCTGTAGGAGTACCTGCATTTCCTGTGCTCATATATTACAAAATCATACAGAGTAGAATCTAATTTTGTTTGCCGTGCAATGTTGTAGAGCTATCATATGTCTCCTGTCATTTATTTTTCAGCCACCTGCTATCTGCTACTTTTACAGTGCACTAGTTCTGCACACACATCACCCTTACTCTCACTGTTGTGTTTTTATGCAAGGGTATTTCAGACTCTGCTGCCATGAGAGAAGCCAAAAAGAAAAGAGAGAAGTCGCTCCAGTTTGGTGTGTGCGGCTAGGCAAGACACGTTTCAACGCTTTAAAGGGTGCAGTGTCAGCAGATGGAGACGGGGAACGTAGCTCTGGAGTTGATGACCTCGCTCGCAATGAACCACCATCCCAGGTGCTTGCTTTAACTTCGCGGTGTCATATGTGGTTGCATGTTCCATATGGTGTCTAGCTTGTATTCAAAAGTCCGAAGTCGGTAAGATAAGGAAATATATTTTTTTACATGAACCACCATCCCGTGAGCACCAGAAGACAAATAGCTAGTCAGGGCACTGGCTGAGCCAGTGACAAGCCCAGCAAAGATAGGCATCACCTGGAAGCCAACTAAAAAGCTGCGGGGGTGGCGAAGCAGCCCGCCTCCCACCAGGCTCTCAGGTCCTAGATGATCATGCTCACCACTCCAGCCGGATGTCTAGCTTGTATTGCTTCCAATTTGGTTAAATTGCATCTTCTTAGCTTACACATTATACCTTTGAATATGACATGCCTTTCTGTTTTTGGTACATACTAGTACATCTGTGTATTAACCATGTTCTTACATCAAACTAATGTTCTTGTGTATCCCTCATCAATCACTTATGACGAGGTAGGCAGGCAAGGGGACTACTCCTCATTTAAAGAATGCAGCGTCAGCCTCCCGACATGATTCTCAAGAAACAGAAATGCTAGATGAAGATAGTGAACGTAGCTCTGTAGTTGATTACAACATTTCCCCTACACTAGCATCGCAGGTGCTTGCTCTAACTTGGGAGCGTGATATGTGGTTGCATGTTGCATATGGTGTCTAGATTGTAATTCTTCCAATCTGGTTAAAGTGCATGTGCTAGTCTGCTTATCTTATACATTATACCTGTTAATGTGACATGCCTTCCTATATTTAGTACATAGTACATCTGTCTATTAAGCATGTCCTTACATAAAACTATTGTTTTTTGTATCCCGCATCAATCAACATGACGAGACACCTTTAGTATATGTAGTGCGATATTAGTTGCATCTTTCATATGATTTATAGCATGCGATGCTTCTAATTTGTTGAAATTCCATTTATGATGGGATGCTTTTAACTTGGCAGAGTCATATTGGTTGCATCTTTCATGTGGTGTCTAGCTTGCATTGCTTCTTATTTGCTGGAATGGTTTCTGCTTAGTTTACACAAACCGTTGTGAACATGCCATGCCGTCCTGTTTTTCGTACATATTCCATCCTGGTATCATGTGTTTGCCTTACATCAAAGTAGTGATTGTCAGTATCATGCATGAATGAGTTCTAAAGAGAGAAATTTATTGCTTTTTCTTGTCGGTTTTACTTGACAATTCAAAATCAATAAAGCGGAAGGAAGTTAGCAAGGCAACGGATAAAGGTGCTCCTTCCGAACGGAGGGCCTCTACAGTTTCTACTCCTCCACACCCCCAAGATGATTCCCAAGACAACACATGCATAGACACTCAACAAAGTTGTGTTTATGATGAGCACGTCTCCCCTAGTGCAACATCACCGGTGCTCCCTCTAACTTGGCACTGTTATATGTGGTTGCATGTTATGTGTGATGTCTAGCTTGTATTGCTTCTAATTTTGTTGAATTCCATCTGCTTACTTTACACATTATACTTGAATAAGACACGTGTTCCTGTTTCTAGAACATACAATATCTGTCTATCACACCATGTTCTTACATCAAATTACTACTGTTTCGTAACCTACAACAATCACTTATCATAAGACACGTTTGACTTCGAAGTGTGATATAGGTTACATCTCACATTCTTTTCTAGCTTGTATTACTAATTTGTTGAAATGGCACTTATGACGAGACATTTTTAACTTGGTAGAGTGATATTCGTTGCATCTTTCATATGGTGTCTAGCTTTCATTGCTTCTAATTTGTTGAAATGCCTTCTCCTTAGTTTACACATCATAAGCTATGAATATGCAATGATGTGAATATGCAATGGCACTAATGACGAGAGACCTTTAACATGGTAGTGTGATGTTGCTTGCATCTTGCATATGATTTATTTCTTGTACTGCTTCACATTTGTTTAAACACCATTTATGATGAGACACTGTTAACTTGGCAGAGCGATATTTGTAGCATCTTTCATATGGTGTCTACCTTCCATTGCATTGCTTCTAATTTGGTGAAATGTCTTCTTCTTAGTTTACACATCATAGTTCTGGTTATCTCTCCCATCCTATTTTTCATACATATTACATCCTCCTATCATGTGGTTGTCTAACATCAAAGTTCAGTTCTTCTGCATCACGCATCAATTTTTTCTGAAGAACTAAATTGTTATTTGTTTTTCTTGTTGGCTTGACTTAACATGGCACAGAGAAAGAGGAATGTAGCGACCCGACCCGAATGGGTCAAGTCTCTGTGCTTATGTGTCATCCCTGGATCGATATGCTGACACACACCGTACTCGAAGGATTTATAACAGAGGTAAATCACATGTATAAAGTAACGTAAATACTATTACCTCAATCCATATAGCGGAAGCAATAAGGTTGTGGATTCCCATCAACACCAACGGCAAAGTTGAGTGTAGAAATCGTAACCCTAACGTATCACTTACTCGTTGTAAGAAACCTGCAACATGAGACGTTGCAGCCCGAAACGGGTCAGTACATTGAATGTACTGGCAAATTCACACCATAGAGAATGATGAACAATGGGTATCACTACATGCATATTTGGCTGGTGGAAAAGCTCTATGGTTATAAGGTTTTTGCGTAAAGCCAATTTTTCCCTACTGCAAAGGAATGAATTTATTTAACTATCATGGTGGTTGTGAAACATTGAGAATGGTTGACAGCATTCTCAATACCAATTAAATAATTAAAACCCAGCAACATTAATTAGAAGTAACATGTTGAGATTCACATGATATTCAAGTACTAGATACTCAAGTTGTCCATATCCAGGGACACGGCTAATCATGATTAGTTTGTACACTCTGCAGAGGTTTGCGCACTTTTCCCCACATGACTCGATCGCCTCCGTTTGTTTTCTCGCACTACAAGGTGTTTGAGAAACGGATGACCGAGACATAGTCTTTCAGAAGCGCTAGCACCTTACATGTGGGGTAGACCGTACCACCTATAACCCCTACATCTGCTAGTCCACCCCGTAAGAGTTGGCACAACTTAGTCAACTATGCCAGAGCCCATAGTAGCATGTGGCTGCACACGGAAGTTTCTAGCATGAATTATCTTATGATCCCTTTGAGCCTGGGTGGCGGTCCAAAAAAACAGGCAAGTCCTGATAGACATCAGGTGCCTCAATCCACCCAGATGTGTGTTTAAGTGGCCACCTTAGATAAACCAATAAAAATTATCAACTCACATCTGTCATGGATATCACTCACCCAATCCACGTCTACTAGCATAGCATGGCATAAATAGCAAACGTAGAAGTAACTCCCAAAGGTCTCATAATAATATAGGTAATAGGTACTACCTCATCTACTTCCCATCCCACAATTTAATTAGATCCTAATCATGCAATGTGTGAGGATTGATCTAATGCAATAAAACTGGGTGGTAGAAAAGGTATGATCAAAGTGTGAACTTGCCTGCAATGTTGATGAAGATGATTCGCACTCAAAACTTGTGATAGATCTACTCGTCACACTCCGGTCAATCTATCATAAGCAAGCAATAGTAACCACACAATAAGTACTCTTCTAATGCACAAGTAAAACTCGAATGAGAGAATGAACCAGAAGGTTCAACTTAAGAACTCCGGTTGCAAAGAAAGAACGAACCGAACAAACGACGGAAAACAAACGGCGGAAGAAAACAACTCGGTTCTAGCAAGTTGAAACTAGGTCAAATTTTACCGAGGCAAAAACTTGTTCAAGTTGATTAGACAGAACGGCGGTTTCGAGATGAAACTCCAGGCGCTTGAATCACCTGATTCCGATAAACGGGCGAGAAGATAAACTAGAACGAAGATCGGATCTGAGATCGCGATCGCGGAATAAATCCGACGAAAAGAAAGAGACGAACGGTTAAACGAACATGCGTCGTTAACCGGGAATAATCGGTGATCACGTTTGTTGAGACAAACGGTCCGAAAGAAGAACGGAAACTGATCTAGGGTTTTCGGAAAAGAAACCGAAAAAGAAAACGGAAAACCGATCTAGGGTTTCGGAAAAGAAACCAAAACGAAGAATCGAAGAGAAAAATCGGGAAAGAAAACCGGAACGGTTTCTTTTAAAAGGACCGAATCGCGGGGAAGAAAAAGAGAGGCGCGGGGCTACCTCCGGCGAGGCGGGGCGAACGGTGGCGACGGCGGTGTGCTAGGGCAACGGCGGCGACGCTATAGGGGCGGCGGCGGCGGGTGAGGGGAACGGCGCAGGCGAGGCAGTAGCAGCGGCGAGCTCCGGCGGTGCGGGCGGCGTGATGGGGTGGCGGCGGCGCGAGATGCGGTGCGGGGCGGCGTGATGCGGTGGAGGCGGCGCGAGATGCGGCGCGGGAC
>NC_041390.1:539661590-539668648 GCF_002162155.2 Triticum dicoccoides
GGGGCGGTGCTAGGGCACAAGGGCGGCGGCGCGGGTGAGGGGCGCGGGGTGGGGTGCGGCTTGGGGAGGAGAGGGGGTTTGGGTTTTTGGTGTGAGGAGAGGGGGGGTCTATGGGGTATTTATATTGGGGAAGGGAGGGGGTTTCTTGGGGTAGGGGACAAGAAATAGAGTAGGAATAGGAAAGAAAAAGAGGAAACGAAGTAGGACTAGGAATACGAAACAAAGGAAAAAGGGGCAAGGGGCTACCCTAGAATCCTTTTAGGATTCGTAGAGCAAGAGGCGGCGGCCTGGGGCGCTCCTGGCGCTAGCGCACAGGGAGCTGGGGCGGCGGCTGGCCTGGGCCTTGGCCCGGCTGGCCTGGCTCCCTTTTTTTTAAACGGTTTTGCGCGCAGAAAAACACAGAAAAGAAAATCTGAACGGACTCCAAAATTCTAAAGTAAATTTTCCCCGACTCCTAAAAATGAGCCGAACAAAATGAACTTTACTTCGGACCTAAAATGCAATTTTCGAAAATGCGCATTTTTCCCTATCCAAAGAAAAACAAACAAACACGAGAAAACGAAATTTGATCTATTTATTAAATCTTCATTTTTCCTATATTTTGGGAAAGTCATATTATTCCCTCTCTCATATTTTGATATCGGAAAATAATCGAAGATGGAATAAATAAATCAAATGTGAAAATATGAAAATAAATTCGAGAAAAATCTCAAATATGAAAATAAAGAAATCTCCAACTCTCTCCGAAGGTCCTTGAGTTGCGTGAAATTTCTAGGATCGACCAAAATGCAAGAAAATAAGATATGCATAGTGATCTAATGTATAACATTCCAAATTGAAAATTTGGGATGTTACAAACCTACCACCCTTAAAAGGAATCTCGTCCTCGAGATTCGGAGAGGCTAGCAAGAAAAGGTTAGGGTTTGGGGGTCTTCTCAAAATCCATCGATCATCACACGGTGTCTGGGGTGCTACCACCCTTAGAATCATTGTTACGGTTCCATCAAAACTCATATACTCCATCCTTATTCTTGACAGTGTCGGTCTTCTTAGATCTTCAGGGTATTTCCTTATATGGGCTCTTCCGGTGATGGCATAACCTTTTCCTCAATTATTTTGTCCTTTCATCTTGGTAAGGTTATTTCGAGATTGGGTCTTCTTAGCTGACGGGTCTTGCGCCAAAACTAAACAACTATCGATATCTCATGGTGGTCAACAATTTATGGTTTCTCCTGCAGGAAATGGGTCTGGGTTGATCCTCGCCGTATAACCTACGGTTGGCAAAGCTGCCTTGTACAAGGGGGAAATACCTATACCATTCTAAGGCTTAAACAAGGTTTTGATCGTCGTCTCTCCACTATAGGTAAGTCATTCAGATTTACCATCCCATATATCACGGCGAATAATAAGAGTAAGTCGGTATGGTGATCAATCCATCCCGCACCCAAATCATTACCCTGTATATGCTTTAGTGAATCTCGCATTCTAACACTCGGTCATCCTCACAAGCATTGCAGAATTTCTCTCGTCTACGAACCAAGTTCGGAATAATCCATTGATTCTGCAAGCCAGACAAACATCTATCGTTCCTTCACAACTCTCAGGTTTTGCGTAAACTCCTATAAAATCGTCTATCGACAAAGGTATATCCACTTCCAGGGTTTTTCCTTCAGCAAGAGTGTGCTTGCTTCTTGGCAGGTCCTGGAGCCTGTGGGTTATGGCCCATCTCGTCACTTGTAATCCTTGAACTTATCATTGGGCAACTTATCATTATTCCATCTTCCAAATTCCTAGTATTCTTAAATCCATCCAATTGTACTGTCTTCCTTCCTTCTATTGGCACCAAACTAGGACATGATTACTCAGACTCATCATGGAGTTTTCCATTGATCCATATTTCCAACATCATACCTCCTTTATATCCAATAGTACTTCATCTCTTCATCCTCGTGGGATATCCCTCATACCGAGGTAAAAAAACTTATACTTATGAAGTCCATACTCTACTTCGTGGAACATCATTATCCTTTCTGCGGTCAAGCGTCCTTACACGGGAATATTGGCCATCTCTGCATGGCACTTCTTCAACTAGGAACCGTGAAACACATCTTGAACTCCTGACGGTCCTTCCGGTAACTCAAACTTGTAGGCCACTTCTCTCATACGCTCCAAAACTCAGTATGGTTCTACAAATCTCGGGGCTAACTTTTACCTTAACTCCAATTCGTTTAACTCCTCGCAGAGGGAACACATGAAGACATGCTCTATCTCCAATTTCATAGACTACCTCCTTGAGTTTTTGAGTCTACATAACTCTTCTGCCTGGACTGAGCTACCTTCAGTCTATCTCGAATCAACTTAACATTCTCTTTTGACTCCTTTGATCACCTTTGGTCCAAACAACTGACGGTCTCTAACTTCATCCCACATACTCTTGGGGCATCACATATCGAGACAAAACTCATATTCATTTTTGTCCGAAATCCACTCAGTGGAGTATCCTTATCTTTTCCAGGGGTCAATGGTTCTTACAGGGTACTACCACCCTTAAAATGCACAAACCTTCCATAGACCATATTTCTCTTAGCCTCAAAATGGTCAAAATCCTTCTTCATAGAGCAACAACTCATAAAATCCATATCAGTACCAACGTTGCTACTTTATTCATTCTCCAATGATTACAATCTCTTGCTTTTCCATTACAAGTCTCAACTCACCACCTCAATATACAGGAAAATGTCCTCACTACTACGACTATATTTCTTCTGGTACAAACTCAACTACTTATCACAAGTCTCCTTCTCCTTCGGACAAACTCTGGCAAAGTGCCCTGCTTTATTACAACGGAAACATATTACTTCTGACAAGTTTCGAGGTTTCCTTGTGATTATATAGCCTCCTGGGGTTCTTGGCTTCCTTTTTGGGCAACTGTGGAGGTAGTGCCCTGACTCCTTGCACCTATAACAGGTGATATGACTTAGGTCCTTCCTGGAATCCAATCGGTTTCTCTTTCTAGACTTTTCCATTCCAATCAGGGCTTCTATTTCCTGTGGGTCATACTCTACTTCCTCAGTCGGGAATTCTACTAGATTCCCATTCATACAATTCTGGGAGATGTGTCCTTCTTCTCCACATGAATAGCAAGACTTGGTGTAGGGTTTAATTGGTTCCTCTTTGGGTGTGTCCTCCACCTCGTCCTTCATCGCAGGTTCTTCTAAAATTTCCATAAGGTCTCCTTTCATTACTTCGTCCTTCTGCTGGATGGTTCGTTGTACCATGGGGTAAATGTGACACTGAGCAGGATAGTGGGTAGTCCCTTCACACAAGAAACAAGTGATCTTCCTAGTTGGGCATTCTTCAACTGGGTGACTTCCTTCACAATTAGGGCATTCATCCTTGTGTTCTTTAGGGTTGTGTCCTATTTCTCCACAAAGCTTGCATGCATAAGTTTTCTTCATATCCTTTCCATAAGACTTCAACTTCTGGGGCACCAGGTGAGATCTTTGCAGAGTCAACTTTAATTCTCTCCAAGTGGTTACTCCTTGCCATCCATTCATGGTTTGGTACATCCTCCACCAAGTAGCAGCACCTCTTTCAAAGCACAGAAGAGCATGCTGGGTCATATCCTTTCCGACTATAGGGTTGTTCTCCATATGATCCTCCATGTTCTGAATCCATCGGTCTGTCTCTAATTGACTCATCGGTCCAGAAAATACAAGCTCCTCTCCATTCATCATCTATTGGGTCCATGGGTTCGGGGTGAGATAAGAGAGATCAAGAGAGAGGGATGCACACAATACAAACAAAAGTTTTGAAAAGACAGATTTTTGTTGTGGCTGTCGAAAAACATCAAACAAATGACAGCTCACAATCGTCGCATCTAACGTAGGTGTATAACAGGGGTTTGGTCTTCTAAAGGTCAACGTTGCCAAACTCTTCAAGTCTTGTTCATGCCTCCAATGGCTTCTTCCGATCATGCTTGTCTTCTCAAGTTCTTTTGCCAGATCATCTCTGTTGACGTGAAATCTCTCGTGACATCCTGTAATATTCTGGAGTTGCATTTCAAACTTCTGGGTTTCAACATTGGCATGCACCATGGTACTATTGCCCTTCAGTTCCTGATGAATCTCCGGTATCTCGAGGTTGTAGCTCCTCCATCTTGGCTACTTTCAGCTTTTGGTTCCTGAGTTCTTCACGAAATGCTTCCTGGTCTAATATGCTTTCATGGAGCTCCACCTTAAACTTCTTGATGTAATACTCCAGATCCTGGTGATACACTAGCTAAGGTTATAACTTCATCTTACTAATAGGTGCTCCATCAACCTTCTACCATCCAATCCTTCCGAAGAAATGCATGCTTAGCTCAGCTCGGTGACCACAGTATAAGTGGCGATGACATCACGGATAACCGTGTTTCTTCCCTTGTCATTGCCATGAGCTATCTTCCATAGTTGATATCTCCTACCTTAAGGTTTTCTTGACAAAACTTTGAGTTCTCATGCTCCTTGTTTCTGTCTTTCTCCAATACACCTTGATCTCGGGTATTGACAGCTTCCATAGTCTGCCAAGTTCCATAAGGGTAGCCTTCCTAGGTCATATAAATCTGGAAATTCTTCAGAGCCTTCAATTCTCCTAGTCTTCGGAGTCTTCAACCGGTGTAGTTTCCATTATTCAGATGCACAGTAAAATCCTCTTCATTCCGAAACGGTCTTAGTTGTCCAATATCTTGTACTTCTTGGAGTGGTCTCATCACTCGAATCTTCGAGTGGTCAAAAGGGGAAAGGGTATGGTCTCACTAAAGGGAATATTTGGAATAAGCTCAGAAGAGAAGAGAGGTAAAATATCTTTTTGAAAGGGAAAGTTGTAGAGAAAAATCTTTGCTATGGGCTTGCCAGTTTCTAGGGTCACGTCCTACAGTCAACATGTGCTCTGATACCATCTTGTAGCGACCCGACCTGAATGGGTCAAGTCTCTGTGCTTACGTGTCATCCCTGGATCGGTATGCTGACACACACAGTACTCGAAGGATTTATAACAGAGGTAAATCACATGTATAAAGTAACGTAAATACTATTACCTCAATCCATATAGCGGAACCAACAAGGTTGTGGATTCCCATCAACACCAACGGCAAAGTTGAGTGTAGAAATCGTAACCCTAACATATCACTTACTCGTCGTAAGAAACCTGCAACATGAGACGTTGCAGCCCGAAACGGGTCAGTACATTGAACGTACTGGCAAATTCACACCATAGAGAATGATGAACAATGGCTATCACTACATGCATATTTGGCTGGTGGAAAAGCTCTATGGTTATAAGGTTTTTGCGTAAAGCCAATTTTTCCCTACTGCAAAGGAATGAATTTATTTAACTATCATGGTGGTTGTGAAACATTGAGAATGGTTGACAGCATTCTCAATCCCAATTAAATAATTAAAACCCAGCAACATTAATTAGAAGTAACATGTTGAGATTAACATGATATTCAAGTACTAGATACTCAAGTTGTCCATAACCGGGGACACGGCTAATCATGATTAGTTTGTACACTCTGCAGAGGTTTGCGCACTTTTCCCCACATGACTCGATCGCCTCCGTTTGTTTTCTCGCACTACAAGGTGTTTGAGAAACGGATGACCGAGACATAGTCTTTCAGAAGCGCTAGCACCTTACATGTGGGGTAGACCGTACCACCTATAACCCCTACATCTGCTAGTCCACCCCGTAAGAGTTCGCACAACTTAGTAAACTATGCCAGAGCCCATAGTAGCATGTGGCTGCACACGGAAGTTTCTAGCATGAATTATCTTATGATCCCTTTGAGCCTGGGTGGCGGTCCGAAAAAAACAGGCAAGTCCTGATAGACATCAGGTGCCTCAATCCACCCAGATGTGTGTTTAAGTGGCCACCTTAGATAAACCAATAAAAATTATCAACTCACATCTGTCATGGATATCACTCACCCAATCCACGTCTACTAGCATAGCATGGCATAAATAGCAAACGTAGAAGTAACTCCCAAAGGTCTCATAATAATATAGGTAATAGGTACTACCTCATCTACTTCCCATCCCACAATTTAATTAGATCCTAATCATGCAATGTGTGAGGATTGATCTAATGCAATAAAACTGGGTGGTAGAAAAGGTATGATCAAAGTGTGAACTTGCCTGCAATGTTGATGAAGATGATTCGCACTCAAAACTTGTGATAGATCTACTCGTCACACTCCGGTCAATCTATCGTAAGCAAGCAATAGTAACCACACAATAAGTACTCATCTAATGCACAAGTAAAACTTGAACGAGAGAACGAACCAGAAGGTTCAACTTAAGAACTCCGGTTGCAAAGAAAGAACGAACCGAACAAACGACGAAAAACAAACGGCGGAAGAAAACAACTCGGTTCTAGCAAGTTGAAACTAGGTCAAATTTTACCGGGGCAAAAACTTGTTCAAGTTGATTAGACGGAACGGCGGTTTCGAGATGAAACTCTAGGCGCTTGAATCACCTGATTCCGATAAACGGGCGAGAAGATAAACTAGAACGAAGATCGGATCTGAGATCGCGATCGCGGAATAAATCCGACGAAAAGAAAGAGACAAACGGTTAAACGAACAGGCGTCGTTAACCGGGAATAATCGGTGATCACGTTCGTTGAGACAAACGGTCCGAAAGAAGAACGAAAACCGATCTAGGGTTTTCGGAAAAGAAACCGAAAAAGAAAACGGAAAACTGATCTAGAGTTTCGGAAAAGAAACCGAAATGAAGAATCGGAGAGAAAAACCGGGAAAGAAAACCGGAACGGTTTCTTTTAAAAGGACCGAATCGCGGGGAAGAAAAAGAGAGGCGCGGGGCTACCTCCGGCGAGGCGGGCCGAACGGTGGCGACGGCGGTGTGCTAGGGCGACGGCGGCGGCGCTATAGGGGCGGCGGCGGCGGGTGAGGGGAACGGCGCAAGCGAGGCAGCAGAGGCGGCGAGCTCCGGCGGCGTGGGCGGCGTGATGCGGTGGCTGCGGCGCGAGATGCGGTGCGGCGCGGCGTGATGCGGTGGAGG
>NC_041390.1:539669416-539675565 GCF_002162155.2 Triticum dicoccoides
GCGGCGCGAGATGCGGCGCGGGGCGGCGCTAGGGCACAAGGGCGGCGGCGCGGGTGAGGGGCGAGGGGTGGGGTGCGGCTTGGGGAGGAGAGGGGGTTTGGGTTTTTGGTGTGAGGAGAGGGGGGTCTATGGGGTATTTATATTGGGGAGGGGAGGGGGTTTCTTGGGGTAGGGGACAAGAAATAGAGTAGGAATAGGAAAGAAAAAGAGGAAACGAAGTAGGACTAGGAATACGAAACAAAGGAAAAAGGGGCAAGGGGCTACCCTAGAATCCTTTTAGGATTCGTAGAGCAAGAGGCGGCGGCCTGGGGCGCTCCTGGCGCTAGCGCACAGGGAGCTGGGGCGGCGGCTGGCCTGGGCCTTGGCCCGGCTGGCCTGGCTCCCTTTTTTTTAAACGGTTTTGTGCGCAGAAAAACACAGAAAAGAAAATCTAAACGGACTCCAAAATTCTAAAGTAAATTTTCCCCGACTCCTAAAAATGAGCCGAACAAAATGAACTTTACTCCGGACCTAAAATGCAATTTTCGAAAACGCGCATTTTTCCCTATCCAAAGAAAAACAAACAAACACCGAAAAACGAAATTTGATCTATTTATTAAATCTTCATTTTTCCTATATTTTGGGAAAGTCATATTATTCCCTCTCTCATATTTTGATATCGGAAAATAATCGAAGATGGAATAAATAAATAAAATGATCCTCTTTTCAAATTCGAGAAAAATCTCAAATATGAAAATAACGAAATCTCCAACTCTCTCTGAAGGTCCTTGAGTTGCGTGAAATTTCTAGGATCGACCAAAATGCAAGAAAATAAGATATGCATGGTGATCTAATGTATAACATTCCAAATTGAAAATTTGGGATGTTACAAGGAAGAAACACAGAATGGCATGGAATGAGAAGCGGATGAATCCTGCAGAATCTGCTGGTACTGATGGTGCAATAGAAGGTCAAACTCCAGCAGAAAATTCTACAAACACGGCATCCCATGCTACACGAGTTGCAAAAAAAGACAAACAGAAACAAATAGCTGCCACCAAACAAGCTGAGACAGCCCTAGTTCTTGCAACACCTACCACAGTACTACCAGCTACACGACGTACTCGTGCGTCAACTGAGCAAGCAGCACGTTCCCAAGCTCCCTTGCCACCTGACACTACTTCCAAAGCACTATTGACACAAGACGAGTTGGCAATATCAGATGAACCTTGTGAGCTTCAATAGCAAGAAGGTAGTTGCTGGAGTCAAGTTACAGTTGCATGCTTCTTTATATGTAGTCTCACAGTATGATGTACACTAACACTTCCTATGTTTGTTGCTGGACTAGCACCTAGGCGCAAGAGGAAACAAACATCAGGGATAATGCTCGATAGATTAACTAAATCTAGAGGAGGAAGAATGGAGATCCGTTTTGAGGCAGGTTTAAAAAGGCCACGTGATGCTACAGAGTCAGCCAAGTTAGTATCAGAGGCAGCAGTTGCTGTTAGGTGTCATGTATGTATCCTCCCAACATGGATTTAGTACAAGAATGACAAAGACAAAACCCAGTTCAACATCTTCCTCGACCATTTATCTATAAGTATGGTTATGTATGGAAACTAGTAATATCGTCTTACTCTGTCCAATACTTTCTAGGTTGCTGATAATGAGACTCCCATAATTTTCAACAAATGAGGTTCAAGTTGGATAGCCAAGATGATGCAACCAGACAAGCTTGCAGCCATATTTTCAAGTCTGCTCTATCACAGTATCGGTATACACTACTAGGAAAAGGCCTACTAATGGTGCACCAGTTTTGCCTACTAATGGCGCATCACTGGTGCGCCATTAGTATCACGCCACTAGTATTTTTTACTAATGGCGCACCATGGGTGCGCCATTAGTATATAACACCATGCGCCATTAGTATGCCTCCCAGGGGCCATATTTAACCATGTGCTTTGGCACACTAATGGCGCACTGCGGATGGATGCGCCATTAGTATACTTGGCATACTAATGGCGCACTCTGTAGTGATGCGCCATTAGTATGAATATTAGGTTTTATTTTATTTTTACTTTTCTGATTTTTGCACATGTTACAAAATATATTATTTGACAGAATATAGACAGTAGCACACAGCAACAGCAGATTCATCGAATACAATAGAAGATTAGTCTTCGAATACAATTCATCATATTAGTCTCCGAATTCAAAAGACCGAACAAAGATAAAACATTACAAGTCTCGAGACCGCGAGTATCGAGTTTGTCGGAAGTAATACTAATCCTAACAAGTCCTACTAATCATCATCATACAACTTCTACTCGTTATTCATAACAAGTCATACGATCATCATTTTGATAGTCATCGAACCAACCCTACTTAATTGTTCTTAGCACATGATCATCAGTATTAGGCAGGACCTAAATACCCTATTTAAGCTAAAATAGCATAAAACAATATAGACCCTGACTCTCCATTATGGAGAATGGAGAACAACCTGTCTCCAATTCTTGCGCTTCGCTTCCTTTTGCTTCCAAGAAGCTCCTTACGACTGTCCATACATTTTTTCCATCCTTTGATTTTCATGTCTCCACTTCTTTTAGAAATCTCATATGGACAGTTGAGATTTGTAGGACGACCTGGCTGTATGTTCAAAACATTAACACTACCTTTCTGATACATCATATGAGGCACACAATTCTCCGGGATTATCTGTTGAAAAACATAGTAATAACTTCATAGTTAGCAATGATGTACTAGTTTTAGAAGTATGCAAAAGATGCACGAATGTCATAATAGTAAAAATCTTACCAGGGTATCTCCATGGTAGTTACCGTAGTTGAACACATGCACTAGTGGCACATATTTACCATAATGTTGAGGAGTTTGATTGTGGATAATGTAATTCTCAATGTCAGTACAAAATCCGACCAGATGATTTTTCTCCTTGTAAGTTGTTAATTCGGAGCCATCGGTGTAGTGGGTTTTGTCTACCATCTCCTGCACATTCTTTGAACAATAAAAATAAGCTGTCAATGGAAATAAGATGTCAACTATTTTGAAATAAACAATATAAATTAGCTAATAACTATGTTTGAGAAACTCACATAGCGGTAGAACTGGAGGCGTATCAACAAGGACCCAAAAGTCCATATTGTCTTGGTTGATGTCAGGATTACCAAGATCCATGGTGATAAGCATACCCTCATCAAAACAATACATCTTGCAAAATGCTTCCCAACTTTTGCAACTAAAATGGGTTATGCTCTCAGAATTATATAGATTTACTTCAAAGTCCACATCGTGGTGAGTCCTTAGGTGAATTTTCTTTGTTTCAGAAATTTCATGGTCTTCAAAATCCATCCTCTCCAAGACATAGCGTCTTGCATGGCATGGGATAAGCTATACTTGAATTGTAAAAGATGAAAATTACACGTTGAAATAGTTAAAGTCATGCTTAATTATGAAAATAACACTTGTCCTCGTTGTGTACCGTTTCAACTTCGAAGGTCTCCTCGAGCTTAATGCTGAAGCGCCGATCATCGTCTAGGTGAGGCATGTTGCATAGACCTTGATCGTCGTGGCACCAGTCGCACTCCGCTGGGAGACTTTCGTCATCGATGATGATGATGACATATCCTACGTTCATAATTCAAAACTACATCATTTAGGGTTTGTCGACACCGAGGCATCCTAAAAGCTATGCTTTTATCATTTAGGGTTTGTCGACGCTGAGGCACCCTAAAAGCCTAAGCTTTCATCATTTAGGTTCTTATCGACACCGAGGCACCCTAAAAGCCAAGGTTTTATCATTTAGGATTTGTCGACGTCGAGGCACCCTAAAAGCCTAAGCTTTCATCATTTAGGTTTTGTCGACGCCGAGGCACCCTAAAAGCCTAAGCGTACATCATTTAGGTTCTCATCGACACTGAGGCACCCTATAGAAGCCAAGTTAAGTTTTCATCATTTAGGGTTTATCCATGCCGAGGCACCCTAGGTTGGGCCTAATCACTTGGCACTAATCACTTGGTTCTATTGCCACCTATGTTGGGTTTATCATCTAGGGTTTATCGATGCTAACGAGAATTCTAAGTTGGGCCTAATCACTTGGCTCTATTGCCACCTATGGTTTAATGCAGCAAGAATGGCGAGGCAGTTGATCCTACTTAACTAAGTACTAAGATACCCCGGCCCATGCATTAGTCGCAAGTACCCCATATGTCCTATTTTTAGCAAAGTCGTGCTAAAATTCACGGAAAATTTCGGCATGACCTTTGCTGAAAATAGGACATATGGAGTACCCGAATTTGCTGGAACGGAAGTTAATCGACATTCCGGCAAACTCAAGGGCCTCTCGAGGTACAGCAGGAGCATCACAAGTTGACAAAATTCCTAGGTAATACAGGAGCAGCATCACAAGTAGTACCAATGAACATATAGTCCAACAACTTTAAAAAGCTGAAGTCCTCAGCATGAAGTAAACAGGAGTATCCAGAATAGTTATTTGCTTGATCTCAAGTTTGACATATACGATAGTGATAGATGTAAGGAGCAAAACAATGCCAAAGCCACAACCTCAAATCAGGAACAAATAAAAACACAAACTACAAATTGATGCGATCTAAATATACTTATCCCTTACAACAAAATAGCACTGTGATTTACAATGTAATACTCCAAGCCGAGCTGAATATTTTCAAAGGTAGGACTATTTAGTTCATGAAACATAACATAAAATTTTGTTTCCTCTTGTTCAGTAATAATTAGTTTTTTAATGAATAACAATGGCATTTGATTTCTACTGGTTTATTTAGAAACAACAGATCCCCAAGTCAAAAAACCAGAATCCTGGAACACTTCAGGAGCACTTGAATTTCAAATTCTGTTGGTTTCTGTTGTTTATATTTAAATAAACAGCGCAACTTCAGTAACATGGAACTAAGAGCAGAATAGTTATTTGGGGCACTAGCTAGCCAGACACCACCAATTATCAAACTTAGTTGTTAGCTGAATATTTCAAAGCAGACTTAGGTACATATGTCACCCATACTACCTTGGTTGGAACAGTCAATGCAATCTACTAGGACAGTAATAAGGCATGCATTTACAAGTTTAAGAAAAGTCTATAGATCTTGCTTCAGTTAATCTGCAAGGAAGCCTATAGTTCTTGCTCGAATGCAGTAGCAAACTGAAGAGGAAAAACTGAAGATTACTGTGAATAACAATGTACAGTAGCAAACTCAAACTGAATCCAGTAACCATCTGAATTTACAGTAGATTTTCTACTCCAAGTTCAAGCCCAAACATCTGAATTACTTTAGCTAAGACTGTACATTTCTGAACTTGTTTCAATTGTTGAACATGTTTCAATTGGAAACCTCGACGGTGCACCAGGTGGAAGAGGAGAGCAGCAGGGGGAGAGGGGAAGCTCATCGGGTGGCACAAGGAGGCCGGTGAGAGCTTAGTAGCAGCAAAGGGTGGCGGTGCCCGAGGGGGAAGACGAGGGCGATGCATCAGAGACGAGCTCGAGGCCGGGGTCAGGGAGGACGAAGCGGAGCTCGTGGACTTTCCACCAAGGTGCGGGGACGGCGATGGCCGCGGCTAACACGACGACGAGGCTCGGGATCTGGCGGAGAAGGCGAGTGGGCGAGAGGGCGAGCACGGTGGCGCGGCTATGGCATCGGCCGGGCGGCGGAAGGAGGGGGCGCGCGTGAGGGTGTGGCGAGGGGGGGAGCGAGGTGGATCTGGCAAGGGAGGGACGAAGGGATCGGTCGAATTAGCAATGGCGCACCCCAAAGCGGTGCGCCATAAGTAATCTTTTTTTGATAGCAATGGCGCACCACCCAAAGGTGCGCCATAAGTAACTTTTTTTGCATAACTAATTTATTATTATTATTTTTGTTGCATCTAATAATTTTTTAGAAAATGCATATGAATATGAAATAGTAATATTTTTTTATAAAAACAGTAATATTTTTTAAAAAATATCATCAAATTTGTTATTTGAAAATATTTATGAATCGAAAAAATATCATCAAATTTATTATTTGAAAATATCATCAAATTTGTTATTTGAAAATATTTATGAATCGAAAAAATATCATCAAATTTATTATTTGAAAATATCATCAAATTCATTTGTGACGGCGGAGCGGGGGAGGGTG